>NC_052487.1:7961720-7998960 GCF_009730915.1 Dioscorea cayenensis subsp. rotundata
GGGATGATCTTATGATCATGAGATATTTGGCTGAAATATAGGCAAAAGGAGCGGATCGACATTAGGCGAGTGCGGTCGATATAGACTTATGCGGTCGGTCGGAGTTAGAGCGGGTCGGAGGCGGGAGCTCTTAGCGGTAGTGGGCGGCTATATTGCTGAGCAGCGGTGGGCTATCGGTAGTGTCTTCTGGGAGAGCAGGCCGAGTGCAGGGCCCGTTGCCGTGGGCATCGGCACCATTGTCGGCGACAGTAGGGAGGCTGGTAGTCGGCGAGGGTGATCACGAGGCCGTTGCAATCGAGTGAGCGATCTGGTTGGGCGGCCTTTGTGTACGGATCGATGGTGGCCGGTGAGTGCGGGCGGCTTATGTGCGATGTGTTTTTCTTGCATGTTGTAACCTTGTGCTTGTTGTGATGGGACAACTTATAAGCATATCTTGGCCATTGGATCAAGGGCTGGTGTCCTTATCCATTGAGAGGATTTGGCTATAAATATCCCTCTCCTTCCTCTTGAGATGGCAGCTAGAGAACTTGGGCGAGTTTGGCTTCACTTGGGGTAAGCTAGCTCTCAAGGGCTTTGTTCATTTTCATTCCTTGGGGGAGTGAAGGTCTTGGCTGTGTCAGGTGGCTCATGGTGTATCTCGGATTCATTCTAATTGAGAGTTTATCCTTTTTTCTCTAGTTCCTTGTCTTGAGTTTATTCCTTCTTGCATCTTGGTGTGGTGGGCGGTTGGAACTTCTTGGACCCTGGTCATGATGTCTTTGATGATGCTTGTATGCTTGTTTGCCTTGTTTACTTGATAAAGCATCCTTGCTTGCTTGTTTTTCGCGGGCTATTTTGTCCTAGGTTCTTGGAGGATGGCTCGGCGCCTTGGTGGTGTGACGAGCGCCGCACGGTAATCATTGGTGCGATCAGGAGAACCGTGACAGTTGGTATCAGAGCCTTTGTGTTCCCCCACCAAAGGAAACCAGTGCTCGCGGTGACGGGTTGCTGCTAGGTGAGGAAGCAAGACAGGACTGTTGTTCTGATGACTAGAATAATAGCGGAGAGGCTGGCCCTGTTGGAAGCCTGCGTGGAGCTCATCAAACAAATGCTGGTGCGGTTCGAGGAGACGCTAGGTTGCTTCACCGACGGTAACGCCGAGGCACCCATCCGATCTGTGTGTACTAGGTTGATGGACCTAGATATTCATGGGTTTATGATGGAGCGGTCCATGCAAACTTTGGCTGCAGAGGTCCAGGCTCTTAGGGCCGAGATAGGGACGACCCCCTCATCGAGGTCGTCTCGAGTCCAAGAAGAAGTGACGAGGCCAAGAAAAATGGTAATGAGAGCCAATATATGGGGAGTCAGGACACAACGGTGGTACCGCGAGAGGGCTCGTGGTATGGAGGAGGCCCAGGAGGACCCTCCTCCCCTTGCGGTGAGATTTCCTTCACCAGGCCGCCGTGATGATGCTGGTCCTAGCCAGGCTCCATTGGATTCGAAGGGGAAGATGACGATCGTACTGGTTCATAGTGACGGCCACGAGAGCGAGCCATCTTCCGAGGGATCCACTGTCCGCTTGGGTTTAATGTGATGGGAACTGCGGGACAGGGAATGAAGCCCCGATGTTCTGAAGCTAAGGGAGGGCATCAAGATGTTTATATGTCAAAAGAGTCATGTTTGTATGTATGCTCTTTTGAATCATGTATGTTTTGACACCTCTGTTTATGTAACCATAAGGGCAGTCCCTCTTCGTTGTCATGTGTAATTGCTTTTTGTAGCAACTTGGGTTGTGTAGTCCCTTTGCTGAAGCAAATGTAGTGGGAGTAGGGGAGCTTGGTTGGCAGGAGCAAGTGATCACTAGGCCGCAGGAAAGGCAGAAGCATGGGCAGCTTGTCTGGCCAGAGAAGGGGCAGAGGCAATGGCGGTGTGCTTGGCAGAGGTTGGGCGGGAACGGGCTCGAGTTGCTTGGCCGAGGGCAAGTTTCGTGACCCTACTTATCCCTTGATGGCGACGGAAGAAGCGCGGATGCTGGTGGACTGTGATGGTATTGACATGAAGAACGGGTTCCTCAGGTCATGGTGTCAAGACGTCATCGGCGGGCCGATGACATTAAAGTTTGGAGATGAACTTCAACACTCCACTTTGGTTTTGAGAATGAAACTTAAGTTGGAAGTTTAAAACAATGCGGACCGAAGAAGACGTTCTTTGGGATTTCCGTGTGGAAAATCGACTAACAACACTAGTTTGGCCGTATGAGGTTATTGTAAACCCTTAGCCCCGTTCGACGAGGGCGTCGAACTTTCTCTAGTGGGGGTGGTTTGTAAGGGTTTTACCTTATGCGCTCAGCGGAGGATGGTTCCATGCCGAGGGAGGATGACCGATGAAGCCAAAATAGGTCAAAATCCAAGTCCGAACAAGACGTTAGTCGTCCGGTGGCCTATATGCGGGTTGCGGCCGCATATGATCAAGAATCCCCGCCGGGGGTGCCGAGCGAGAGATGCGCGGGCATGGTGCCGCGCATTACCGGGAACTCGCTAGGCAGCGCGCATGGCGTGATGCGCGTGGTGATGGGATCGCGACCAAGGGACCAGGATGATCTTATGATCATAGATATTTGGCTAAGTATAGGCAAAAGGAGCCAGATCGACATTAGGCGGTACGGTCGATATAGACTTGTACGGTCGGTCAGCGGATTAGGCGGGCGGAGCGGGAGCTCTTAGCCAGCCGTGGGCCAGCATGACGCGAGGCGCGTGGGCGCTATCGAGTGTCTTTACCGAGAGGAACGGCCGAGTGCCAGACTGACTGCCGATGGGCATCGGCACCATTGTGCTGACAGGCGGGCGCTACCGGCAGGCTGGGGCGCGTCAGCAGGGTGATGCCGAGGCCGTTACCAATCAGGTGAACGATACCGTTGGGCGGCACTGTAGCACGATCCTGATGGTGGCCGGCTGAGTCTGGGGCACTGTAGCAGTGTGTTTTCTTGCACTGTAGCACTGTGCTTGTTGTGATGGGACAACTTATAAGCATATCTTGGCCATTGGATCAAGGGCTGGTGTCCTTATCCATTGAGAGGATTTGGCTATAAATATCCCTCTCCTTCCTCTTGAGATGGCAGCTAGAGAACTTGGGCGAGTTTGGCTTCACTTGGGGTAAGCTAGCTCTCAAGGGCTTTGTTCATTTTCATTCCTTGGGGGAGTGAAGGTCTTGGCTGTGTCAGGTGGCTCATGGTGTATCTCGGATTCATTCTAATTGAGAGTTTATCCTTTTCTCTCTAGTTCCTTGTCTTGAGTTTATTCCTTCTGGCATCTTGGTGTGGTGGGCGGTTGGAACTTCTTGGACCCTGGTCATGATGTCTTTGATGATGCTTGTATGCTTGTTTGCCTTGTTTACTTGATAGGCATCCTTGCTTGCTTGTTTTCGTGGGCTATTTTGTCCTAGGTTTTTGGAGGATGGCTCGGCGCCTTGGTGGTGTGACGATCGCCGCACTGTGATCGCTGGTGCAATCGGGAGGACCGTGACACTAACCATGGTGGAATATTTCAAGAATGTTAATGAACAAGATGTGCTTCTATTCATTGACAATATTTTTTAGGTTATCTCGCCTTTTTGCAAAACACAAGAACGGAATGTGAGGTAAAGTGAAAAAAAAGATAATTAGGACATCAATTTGGCAGTCATGATTGAAGCTGTAGTTAAGGCAAATCTAGGATGTAGAAGATCATAACATGAGTGATTGTGTAGATTTGGATTCTGAATCTCACACTTAATTATTTATTTGATGGGCATTGCCATTTCCAAAGTACCAAAAGCAAGCATGATGTCATTATGAACATAAAGTCCCAAAGTATGGAATCCCATAAACAAATTGGCGCAACTTAAATGAGATGTGAATGCTTCTTTATGGTCTAGCATTTTTGCCAATACATTATCTTCATTTTGTTCTGGATTGTAATCTCTAATGAAGAATATAGCTCAATGAGCAAAGGCCATGTCATGATGAACCTTGCAATGGATTGGTGATGAGTATATAATGATGCATGTTAGCGTAGGTGGCCACAACTTTACTGTTTCTCTGTCTTTAAAACTCTTTCTTTAACAAGAGATTAGAAAGATTTTGTCATCTAGTATAAAGCCTTAATTCTTCTTTTACAAGTTATACTATAGAATAAAGCCTTAATTCTTCTTTTGAAAAGTTATACTATAGAATAATGCGTGTCCAATCTCAGTGCAAAGTTTAAGTATATGTTTGCCAAATGGGGAAATGTTATTTAAACTTTTAGAATTTTCAAACTCATCCTATACCTCTTCGAAGGAATATCTACATTAGCAATCAATTTTCATAAAAATAGTCTCTTTTCAACAAATCAAGGAACATAACTAGATCTAGCAAGAGCTCTCACCTTTACCCATACCGCCAAGATTGGTTACAACTGACTCACATGATCAAGATGAGATACATCTCATGGAAGGCCCAATACATGTCTACTGGTGGTGGTAGATTGACAATGATCAACTCAGTTTTAACTCCTATCCCCACATATTGCATGTTAGTCTTTCAATTAGTAAAAATGGTTTTATCCATGAGATTGACAAAAACACATAGATTTCCTCCGGAAAGGTAGAGATCTCGACTCAAGTGAAATGCCATCTATCATCTTGGAAAAGCATTTGCAAAACTATGACTCAAGGAGATTGTGGTGTACTAGACTTACAAGAATTCAACAAAAACACTTTTTGGGTAAATGACGGTGTAAACTCTCATCGGATAGGTCATGGTGTTGGTCACTAGTTATTTTCTTCAATTACAATGGCTTTGGGAGAACTAAGCTCTTACTACATACCTCATTGACAAAGAAATCATTCTTTTAGAAGGATTTCCAACAATGTCCGCAAGCATTCAACTTAAAAGTGCACTCGGTCTTAAAAGATAGTAAAACCACACTGTTTTGGCTCGATAGATGATTAGACGGCAAAGCCCCAAGACATTTGGCTTGACTTTTTCTATAGAGGGAAAAATCCCCCTCTCACATGTTTGACTTTCAACTACAACCAACCCCTCTGAACAATAATGAGCTTGCTAAACCTTATAGTTGTCTGGTTTCCATGCTTACTGATGGTTCGGACTATAAGACTTGGCATTAGGATAAAAACAGGATCTTCACAATCAAATCCTTCTATAACTTCCTCAATGATGATTGTCTTAGATATTCGATAAGTATTATTATGTGGAAGTGTGTAAGTCCGCTCAAAATCAAGATATTTACCTAGCTTGCATGGAATAACAAGATCTTAACGATGGACAACCTCTCAAAACTGGGGTGTAACAGAATATCTGCACTACTTATCTGCTCTGTCACGCGGTGATAGAGACCATTGATTAGTTGCTCCTTATCTACCGATATTCCGCCAGAATTTGGTCCTACTGTTTTGTACTATTTAGCTCTTTACTTTATTTAAGTCTTAGTTTTGGTCTTGCACTTGTTTTTTTCTTGTCTTTAATAAATTATGATTTATCCACTTTATTTAAAAAAAAAAAAACAAAAAATTTGATGTCTTGAGAGTTTACTCTCATTGGTTCATTGGTTATTCACATAAAAATTGAGATGTATAAAAATGTTTTACATTAGCAAAAGTTTGCCTTGTTATGGTTATGACACTAAACCACTCCTACAATAAAAGAAGCAGGTATTCATTTCTCTCCCAAATCAGAGTTCAAGGATTCAAATGTGGCATTGTATTATTATTATTTTTTTTTTAAAGAGAATCCTTACTCAATAGGTAGTTTAGGTACAACTTTCCGGCAATTAATCTGAGGGAAAAATTAAAAGAAAAAAATGTATAATTAAAGTTGTGTTGAATAATCTTACACTTAACTATCCTGTAATAAATAAAATAGTTAGCGCTTTATTCACCTCTCTACTGATTGAAAAGTCGAGGATTTAAATCCTACTCGTTCGAATCCTGTGCGTGGCTTTTCCATAATTCTTAAGTAGGAAGAAAAAAAATCTAACACTTCAATGAACAATTTTGTGAGAATAGGGATTAAAGCAGGCTTAAATGTGAATAACCAACTGATCACACATTTCATCACAAAATGACAAAAACAAAACAAATACGCACAACCAAAAGACTTTTCTATTAAAATAATAATAAAAAAAGACAACCAAAAGACTCGTAAACAATAACTTGACATGAAATTTTCCCTCATTGAAGCACTGACACATTCCCCTTGAAGAGAATTTCAAATACATATAACTCCATACAAATTAGAAGTTGAGAGAATTTTCAATACTTACATTTTGCATAATACAACAAATCTTCCTAAGTTATTTTCAATCATGTACACACCAAAAGACCAAAACCTAGAATGGCAGTCACAAAGGAACAGTCATGTCGTGAACAAGCACTAAACCGTGTCACATCGACAGTATCTCGTGTGCTCCTTAGCAGAACAATACATTCCGAAAGAACTGATGATTGCAAAGGAAAGTCCGAGGTTTTCACAACCCATGCGAAAGGCAAGATTAGAAATCATGTGCTAGTGTTCATCCACCGTGAAATCGGGTTCAGCTGGTTTCTGAAGTAACATCACGGGCAACCGTTCCTGCAGCCGGGTCTTTCGCGTGCCGTTTCTTCGAAGTGCCCGAAGAGCATTTACCGCAAATCGAGAAGCATAAATGGTGGCGCCAAGGCTAGGTGAACTAGCACCACCTGTGACAAGTGCAGCCTGCAGCCTGTTTTCGTGTTCATGCAACGAGTCCTCGACTTTCTTCTTCATGTATCTTCTCCAAGCAGCCTGTATGAAACAGGCAGCCCATGTTCTCCACTGTTGTGAGTAGAACCTAAATGTGTGACGGAGCTGCTTGCTGTGCAGCCGTCGGAACTGAGAAGCAACAAACTTCAAATCGTCCGCCATTAGAGCAAATGCCTCAACCTCGGACAATGCCTTCACTGTCCGTGTTGAGCTGGGGAGGCTGGAGGATGAGTGGGGATCCAAAGCCCAAGTGAGGAGCTCTTCACCACAAAAATCCCCGGCTTTGAGAAAATCCGAATTGAAGAATCCTGTTCTTCCACCATTAGTGGTGACACTCTCCAATTTTCCCCGCATGATAAAGAGCATCTCATCTACGGGGTCTCCCTCCCGTATGATGCAACTGTCCTCAGTATATAACACTGGTTTCAAACGATCACACATGGCATCCATAAGCTGATCATCCATCTTCTCAAACATGGGTACCTGGAGAAAGGAGAGTAACACATTGAACTCAGAGGCTTCGTAATTAGAAGAGCATTTAAACAACACGAAGAGTATTATAATCAGATACATAAAAACAAGGTATCTCATTGGAGGTGTTTTCCTTAAATACCATTCCAAGATTAAATATAGCTTTTCCATTATTGCTAGAGTTTCTATATTGGCTCTATTTATGTGAAAGGCATTCGCTTGATAGATCGCATTAAAGACTTGTCAGCTGAACATGACTCAATCAAAACACATAAATTGATAATTTCATTTGAAACATATGTTACATCAGCTGGAAAAAAGTTAAGGACAAGGCCCATGTGATGTCATCTAGGCAGCAGATTCAGACTAGGTATTCTATAGGCCTTGTTTACATTTAAGGATTATTTTGCCTGATTGCTTGAATTAAAGCCATGGAATGCCATGACATTCTTGTGTTGCATAGTTTGATTGTGGATATTGCTATGCATCCGAGGAAATGATTAACTCAGCACAGTGACAATAAGCTCGTGGTGGTGCAATTAGAATTCAGCACCAAATTGGGGTCGGCAAATGCAAGCCACTGAACATAGGATTCCAATGAACCAAAAAGGGATTCAAATATAGAGAAAATAAAAAGCGTGAATAGCAGTAATTGCAATTGTTCGCTCACTGGAAGTGGAAATATTTCATACTCAAATATTCAGCCAAAAAAATATAACAATAAAAGTGGAATATTTGGCATTAGACCCTTCAAGATACAACAGATTTTATACCAATGCTAGTATAGATGCGTGATGGTTCTTTCCATATAAAGTAAATATGAAGAAAACACAATCACCGGATGAAATGCAATCCTGACCAACATGCCTGCCTGTGCCACATTTTTTATTAGTAATGAAGGGATTTCACAAAAGGTAGCATAATTTGTTTCCAAGAATGTTCATGGTACAAGAATAGTAAAATCCAACATTTAGCTCTTAGTTTTCCCCAAGAAATCTGTCTGCCTTTGTAATTCCCTTTGCTCCAAGCTTGTGGATACTGACTAATAGTTTTTGGTGACTACGTAATGTCTGAAAGCTAATTACAAAAATCTATAAAAAAAGATAAGCATACAATGATTGAAAGATAGCAGCCAAACAATTGGTGCATCTGCATTGTTACAAAATGCATTTGAGAGAGGGCAGGCATACATGCTCACAGAAAATATACTACAAAATTTCTACATTCCAACCAATAGCTTAACTTTTTAATACCATTCCCTCTTTAAAGGGAGAAATAACTAGTTCAAAGTAGTCAAGGCCAAAGAGCAGTTGCAGCTAAGGCAGCCAAAAAAGATGGCAGCATACGCCATATATGCTTAATATGTATGCATATCCAATGTTACATGGTGGGAATTTATTTTTCATTATCAGACTAAGAATAGAATAGTTAAGAAAACTCATTTGTATGAACATGATAAATAATTTATGGGAATCAATAAAGCCAACACAGAACAAATTTATCTCTACAATACATCATCCGCATTAAATTGCTTATCAGAGCAATAACAGACTGAATTTGAAACTGACTACATGCCTGTACTTAATCGTGCCCGTACTTAATAATGCTGCATGCTTTCTTATGAAAAAAAATAATATGAATTTTATCAATAAACAGAAAATGTGCACTAAGAACAACTTATTAAAATATGTGCTTAGGCACCAATGGACTTACCCTCATGAGCAGTGCCAAACAGAGATGACGCTTTATGTCCCTCCTAAGGTCTTTTGGCAGATTCATGATCAAATGCTCTTCATCCACACCTCTTGTTTCCTGCCATCTGTACTGCTCATGTCGACGAATTCGCTCCCTCAAGTTCTCAGGAAGCAAGCGGTGAGACATCCACTGCTCGGCATCCCTCCTTTTCACTCTCATTTCTTCTATCCTCATTGTGGTGGATTGCAGGTATGTCTGTTGCATAGCATCTGAGGGTCTTAGATTAATTATGAAATAATTCTCTAGTTTTCTCTCTTTCTTCATTACGTAGGAAATGAACATCAAGACTTGACTTTGTATTTCATTCAAGTTATTGGGCTTACTTAGTCAATCAGGTATCACACTTGTTAGAATGGTAGTGTTGCAAAAAAGATAATCAAGACATATTAGGTTATACAACATGATGAGTAAGATTAAGTACACCACTGAAGTTAATGTCTGCTTGTAATTTCACTCAGAATTCCCAAGTAACTGCTAAAACCGTGTAAGGAACTACTAGTTGACAATCTACTATTAAGTTACTCTCCAGCTAATATTCTGCAACACATAAAAATAATACATGATATACAGAAATTGCGCAATCAAATTCTAGTTTCCATTACAATTTATAACTATGTCAGAAATTTATCATTTTCAATAATAGAACAGCTAATTTGGTAAGCACATATGATTTATCTCCCAAAGATAAAACAATATTTAATGCAAGCAGCCCAAAAAATGCAGTAACTGTATCAGGAAGTTTTCAAAAGCATGTAATGGGTCCACTGGGGCTAGCATTTTTCATGGTGGATGGTGATTGGTGACTAAGGTGAAATAGCAGGATGTCTTGCGGAAATCCATATCTAACCTGTGTGTCTGCTTGCTTTGCTACAAATACACACAAAGCATAATGCCTGACTATGATATGCCTTTCCAGTGATGTTCTCAACATGGACATCCAATTGAAATTTATGGTTGAGTTGAAAACAAGATGGAAGCATGGAACTACAGCACCATTTGTTAATATGATACAAATAAGAGGTTATCAGCAACTTTAACATTATACTCCAGTAATCGAGAAATTGCAAAAAGGGGGGAAAAAAGGAGACTTGTGAATGATTTTGAAATCTTTTCTACTAGGTAATCTATTATCTTAAGCATAAAGATAAATAAATTTGGTCATTTTGGTTAAATTCTAATATGGATTTCTGACCACATTTTCTCCATAGGGCCGGGCCCTTAGACTACTTCCTTCTATTACTATGGACTTTAAGATTGTATTCCAGGCAGAACACAATATCCTTATGCACCCATTTCACATGTTAGGCGTAGCTGGTGTATTCGGCGGCTCCCTATTTAGTGCTATGCATGGTTCTTTGGTAACCTCTAGTTTGATCAGGGAAACCACTGAAAACGAGTCTGCTAATGAAGGTTACAAATTCGGTCAAGAGGGAGAAACTTATAATATCGTAGCTGCTCATGGTTATTTTGGTCGATTGATCTTCCAATATGCTAGTTTCAACAATTCTCGTTCTTTACATTTCTTCTTGGCTGCTTGGCCTGTAGTAGGTATTTGGTTTACTGCTTTGGGTATTAGTACTATGGCTTTCAACTTAAATGGTTTCAATTTCAACCAATCCGTAGTTGACAGTCAAGGCCGTGTCATTAACACTTGGGCTGATATCATTAATCGTGCTAACCTTGGTATGGAAGTAATGCATGAACGTAATGCTCACAACTTTCCTCTTGACCAAGCTGCTGTTGAAGCTTCATCAACAAATGTATAAGACTATTATCTATCATACACCTATCCCGACCAAGGAGGATGGGCTGTTCTACAGGGTGATTTCGAAAATGAAAAGGCTTAGTTCGAATAGGCTGCTAAGTACTGAAAACAGGCTATAGGGCTAACCTCTGTGATTTTGGTTGAAGATTACAAGACATTTATTCCATGTTTGGCTGGGGATAAGAACTATTCCCTTAGCTAAACAACTTATATGAGTATGCTTCTTATTTTTATAAAAATTATCTTTTAAATAAATATAAATAATTATTTTTAAAAAAAAATATCACTATGAATATGTATTTATTATTATTAAAAAATAAAAATTTAATTTAAATTATATAGTATTTATAGTATTAATTAAGTCAAACTTTAGTCAGCTTAGATAAACCTTTTTCCTCTAACCAAAAAGTTTAAAAAAATCCTTTTAATCCCCATCCTTATCCCCAAGCAAACATCCCCTTAGAATTTGAATAAGATTGTTCTCAATTTTATTTTTGATCCATTAAAATGGGTTGTCAGATCCATACAATAAGGATCTTCCTTTATGCATCCCTAGCTTTTTATTTCATAAAAATAGGTAAAAATAAATAAATAAATAAATAAATAAAGGAAATAATGTAAAACAAGAAAATGGGAATAAAAAAGCATCCATTGTCTAATGGATATGACAGAGGTCTTCCAAACCTTCAATATAGGGACACATCCTATTGGACACAATTTTTTTCCAGGTCCAAGGAATTTGATTGCTATCTAATACAGAGCATTATGAGATTGCAAAGACAAAACATCACTTAAAAGGCATATAAATGGAATAGCTGGAAAAAGTTGAAAAAATTAAGATAAGACAAGATAACCATGATAACAATGGAACCACACCTGCATATTCCCGATGAGAAGTGAAAATAAAACCAGGCCAGATATTGAGATGAAAACAGCAAACAAGATTTCCCAAACATAAGTGCTTGTGCCCAGATTCTGACCGAGAGAACTGCAAAACTCAAGAGCCAAAACAAGTTCCCATGTTGGAATTATGCTCACAAAGAAAATTTGCATGAAAAAAAAAGAATGCATACAACGCATATACACTTGAACACAAGCTAATAAGCAATCCGAGGTGGAAACAAAATTTAAAAGCTTCGTAGCACAATACTCCATAAAAATCTTCCATACTAGTGTAAAACTGCCATGAATCACACCGCATACTCTAACAATTAAATAAAACTTTGTTAAATATGGTGTAATATCAATTACATCCTTGGGAGTAACATTTAAGTCACCAAAAGAATGATCAGTTTGGGAGCATTATGTAAGGGGAGCGTTATGTAAACCCAATAGATGTATTTAAATCAATATATTTATTAATTATTTTTTCAAAAATATTAATATCAATTAAATATTTATTATTAAACTTTCCATTTTGAAATATTTAATTTTGATTAGTATTAATTAAATCAACTCATATAAAAGCTATCTCTCCAAATCAATATACAAAAAAGGTTCTCCTGAATAAGGGTGCATTTAAGCCGAGCCATTTGTGAGCGTCTCGGTGTTCGGCTCGATAAGGGCTCGTTCGTGTTTCAGCTCATATTGTAAACGAACCAAGCTTGAACATCATTTTCAAGCTCGATTAATAAACGAGCCAAGCTTGAGCTGCCGAAAGCTCGGCTCGTTTTGGCGCGAACACAGCACGTGAACAAGCTCGAGCTCATGAGCTCATTTATATAAATATATATATATATATATATATGTATATTAAGGTGTATATGTGACTGTCGTTGTTGTCAATTTAAGTTAAATGAGCTCGTAAGATAAACGAGCCAAGCATGAACACCACCAAGCTCGCCTCATTAAATCTTTTGAACAACTTGTTTATTGTATAATTAAAAGCTCGTTTATAGTATCATTTCCAATTTTATTTGTAACAATCATTAATATAACCATTCATAGTGTCATGAACAAGCTTATTTATTGGATCATTAATAATATCGGAAAAAATATTTATAGATAGTTACATCACAATGTTTATTTTGTTATTATTGTAATTATTTGTTAACTTATTTAATGAAGATTTTAACAAGCTTGAACTCAAACCTTAATGATTCAATAAATAAGCTTAAATTATTCTTTTAATCATCAAACTCAAATCGAGCTGAGTCACACTTGATAATAATTCATTAAATAAGCTTTAAATGATACTTTACTAAATAAACAAAAATAGAATATAAAAAAATAGTCAAGCCTTAATTAAGCTAACGAGCCAAGATTAACCTTCGAATTTTTTTAACAAGTTGAGCTCGAGCATGAAGTTCGAAATAAGCTCGATTAGAGCTTGAGCTCAGTTAAAATAGTAATGAGCCAAGCTTGAACATGAAAAATGAAGCTCGAAGAAATCTCGGCTCGAGCTCAAGCTCGATTAAATAGTAACGAGCCAAGCTTGAACAAGACAAAACTCGGCTCGGCTCAGCTCATTTACAGCCCTACCCCCGAACACACACCTTTTAATCATCAACCAAACACAACCTAAATATAAAAAAGGAGTGATAATAAGATACACATACCTCAAGTTTTGCAATCCCCACCAAAAGCAATAAAACAGCTTTGGGAAGAAGGCTTTTGTTTGAACAATATTTTGAAGAGCAGGAAGGAATATTCCAAAGTTGAAAAGTGTAGCATTAGGTGTTGCAACAGGGCAAGCATCAGCAATAATAACATTTTGCCCATTGTCTTGTCCATCTCTACAATACAAAGAGGAAACAGAGCAGTTGGTTTGGCAGGCAGCCTTCCAGCATGAGTATTCTCGTTCTATTGAAATCAAGTACCAAAATGCTCCAAGTACCTGCAAGATATCTACCCATGATATCAATGAAGCAAGCATGGAAGAATGAAGGGTTTCCTATCAGACAGATACAGGCATAACCATTTGGAGCAAAAGAAGTACAACGCACACACAGCACTGTAATCAGACTATTTTTATACAAATGCATCTAAAGAGAATACCTTAGAGGCTATTAAATTTTTTCGAAACAATGTTTGATTATGAAAATAAATTAGAAGTCAACGATAGTAATTGGACTTACATGACTTGCAAGCATATAAAGCAAGAGGTTAAAAGCTGCCCCAGCCCATGCTGTTTCAGTGATTATTCCAGCTGTCCTTGTAACTTCCAGATACAAAGGAATGATCCTAGTAAGTCTAGGAATATATTGGAACACAACAATAAACATTAAAAGGTTTTTTGCATTTAATGGTGCAGACTTCAGCTCTGGTACTATGCTTAGGATAACCACCTAAATGAAGAAACATTTGAGTTAGAAAATCATGCCTATGAATTGAATTACATAAGATAAATAGATATTGCAGAGAGATTTAGGATATTAATCATCTTGCCAATATGACCAATATGTGTATAAGAGTACTAAATAAGTAATATCAATAACTGCCAGTCTATTTAAACCCACCACCACCATCACCATCCGGTCCTCAAGTAATACTAACTAAAAGATTGATGCAATCCTACTCAAGGACATTCAATATAAACATCATTGCTTTTAAGCAGGCAAAACCTCTACATAGTACTATACTGTATCATGTGAACAATTATTTCTCAGAACGCCCTAAACATCTTCAGGGAATAATTGCTCACCACCATTTTGATAAGTTCATTTCCAAAGAAAATTCCTAAAACAGTTCATTCAGAATAAGAGTGAGGTCTTCTCATGATGACTAGCAGGCACTTTTCACAAGTTTTAGGTGAAATAACTTCTCACTCCTTCACATCCAGTGTCATTTAAACTGGTACATTAATACATAGATACACCTAAGTGTTTTCTAGTAGTAGCTTTGAATCAACTTCTAAGTCATCGAAAACTAGTCTTGTATATTATGGGAAGATAAATGAATGAACATACATCGCACTCATCCTGAATTTGTTGCTATGGTTTATAAACAGTATTTGTAATATAGTCTAATAAATGAGAGACAGTAACATTGTGACCAGATGATTACACTCATCAATAAGAAAAACATACGCAGATAGTCTAAGGATAAACAAAGTCAATCCAATGTGTGAATTAATCTTTTACCTGAGGCAAGGGAAGTACAGCAAGAATGTCAATGAGAAAGTGTGATGATAAATACCGTCTCGCTATTATTGAAGGATCTTCAACTAAAACACCCCTTCCAAATACTCTTGATGAAGGAGCTATAAAACCAGTCCGAAACTGAAAAACGATATGAAGAAGGTAAAACAGGTCTGTGATGGAGCGCAAGACACTGGCAACGATTGCCAGTTTCATATCCAAATCAAGACATGCACCATTGTCATTAACAACCGGAATATAAAAGAATAAGGGATCCACAGACACAGCAATCACACACGACAAGACAAATATCTTATTCCACCTCTGAAGAAATGGACCTTGAGGATCAAGTACTTTTCTCCTAGACTTGAGCTCTCCCACTGAGGATTCAGATGGAGGCTTGTAGTGAAAAACATTTTCAATCGCCTTGGATCCCCACTCAACAAAAGCCCTAGCAATATTTGCAACTGAACAGAATATTCTTCTCTCTCCCTTTGAATAGGTCCTCTCTGAACTAACGGATCTCTCTGAACGCCAGTCCTGAAACCTTCATTTCACAAAGTATACATAGTAAATAGTCATATTCAGTAAAAGCATTAGATAAAGAACAATTTTTTAATAAAACAAAGATCACCTTAAAGAAGCACTAAAATTCACATTTTCATGAACTTGTTTCTTCCCTCATGGTTTGAACCAATTTGTTAGTAATCACACATTATTATCGAGACATTAAGTGTTCTTTTTTTACATCGACAGAAAGTTCTATTAATTGGCCGAGCAAAACAGTCATGAATAGTGCATCACAAGTAAAGATGATATAGTTGCATAGTTGTTAAAAGCAAAAAAGCATATCAAGGAGTTAGGGGTCAAATCACCCGGGCACAAGGAGCAAGGCTATGGCGTGCACTTTTCCGAAGCAAGGAGCAAAAAAATTTAAAAGAAATAAAATTTTCATAAAATTTATAATACATACTAAAATTTCATAAAATAAGAAAAATCAAAGTTTAAAGTTCAAAGCTTGGATAAAATATATATAGAGCAAAATAGCATATTATCAACATAACAAAAAAATCATCACACCACTACCACTCTACTACTACTAAGGTTGAGCTAAGAAGAGATTGGTGTTTTTAGCATAAAAAACCTTTTTGTTTTCAAAGGTTGAGATTTAATTTAATAATTGTCCAATGACTCATATTTATCTAGTTTTTAAAAACTGAAAATAAAAATAAAAGAGCCTTTTGTTTTTAAGGGTTGAGATTTAATTTGATAATTATCTATTGGCTCATATTTGTCTACCTCTTAAAAACTGGAAAAAAAATAAAGAGCCTTTTAATTTCATAATCATATAATAGCTCATATTTATCTAGTTCTTAAACATTAAAAAAAATGGTTGCACTTTACTAAGCCATTTCTTAAATCGCCTCAAGCCTCGAGGCAAGGCGCACGCTCAGGGACTCTTTAATGTCACGAGCCTTCAAGGGCTCCAAGGCTTTTCTAAGCTAGAGCTTTGTGCCGCACTTGATAACTACGTATAGTTGGACAAAAATAAAAATAAAAATAAATGCAAGAGTAATTATTGGCGAAATCTAAATATAAACACAGACTCCCAATGAAAAGTATGCATGGCAATGTAAAATCTAATTCGAATTGCATACAATGAGGAGAATCATATTCATGAAAATATCAAATAAAACACAAGCCTATAGAAAATATCAGTCTTTGTTGTAATTTGAGATTAAAAGTTGCTGAATAAATAAAAAATTCTTTGTTTATTATTAATAGATGTTTCAATTAGGTATATTTTACTAATTTATCTCCTAAGCATGTTGGGTATGTTGGATTTATAGGTCCCTCATGGGATTTCTTTAGTTCGAGTTAATTAGTTGCCCTAGAAGTTTGAAAGCGCCTATAGGCTGTTGATCTCCTTCCTCAAACATTCAAAATTGTAAAATGTTAATATACGCCTACATTACAAGGCCAAAGAACTTGTCAAATTCAAAGAATCAGTTTTGGAAATTGGCTTCTACTCGGGTATAAATAATTTTCTCAAATCAATTAAATATATATCAACCCACAATCACATTCAAAATCATTTTTTGATGCCTTCCACTCCTAGGCAAGTTCAAAAGGAATTTGCTCTTCATAGAACGCCCAAGGCTCTAAATATATGAGTCTCAAAAGAGAAACAGCCTAAAGAGGACAATTATGTACAATGGGAGTTTTACTGTTAGAGGAATATGTCTATCCAGAATATGTAACAATTAATTTAAGTCAAGGAATATAAAGCTGGAGTATATTTCAGATTATTATTTAACCATTTTTAGTGCACTTACATTAATAATCACTGCAGTCACAAATTTCTCATTTTCAAGAATAGAGGTCATATTGAGTTAACACTTGGATCTGAATTTGCAAACCCATGATTAGTGCACTTGTAAAATAGACATGTAATTAATTAGACTCGCCCATCTTTGTACAAATTTGGTAATTTAAACCTAATTATGTCAACCACTCGAAGAGCTACAATACCAAATCAAAGCTATATAAAAACTAGAACAAATCCAATAAAAAATAAATACATTAAAATATGATTAATTATACATCACCAAAACATGATTTTCCACGGTATGCTACATGGAAAAAGAGTAACCAACTTCCAATAAAAAAGATTGTCTATGATAGATATGCATGTAGACTTCATCCAACGATGTGGATGGAGCAAAAAAATTGGTGCAGCAATTACATACTTATTAGCTATAACCCAAGCGTACTAAAGCTCTTTACAACTAATGTTTATGCAAGAGAGAAGCCACCTGTCATTGGCTGTATAAAAAGTAATATTTTCGCATAGAGAAGAACCGGCACTTCAGGATTATAACAGAAAGGAATAAATTCATAAACATTACTGAAGAAATAACCAACCTCACAAATTTGTCCTCCCGGTGATGCATCACTTCAGGTCTTGCACAACAGCAACTGTAAGTGCACACTGAACTCGAGAGGTTTTTAAATATGGGAATAATCAATGACCAAAATCTAATTCAGTTCTCATTAGAAGGCCTCAATGTCACCTTCAAGCACAGTTACAATCAGCCAAATGGTGAACCTCCAAATTCACACAACCCAAAATGGTATAACTGGATAATTCATTATAAGCACAAGTCAAAACAAAGCTGTGAAGTTGGAAACTATTTAGAAGTATAAAATAATAATCTACACTTAACCCAGTCCCACCAATTAGTAATTGAAATGTCGATATAACTAGGAAGATATACTGCAATCCCGCTGTGGAAACAAGATAGACATTTGGTACCAAATACCGGTTACATTCCCACAGTTCAAAGCATGAAAAGGTAAGGAACATAGTAAAGGAAGCATAATGTCTGCAAGTGGCAATATTTCAGATTGACCACATATTCCCACTAATAATGGTATTGAATCTTTTTAATCAGTAGAGATGACTAACTGCATATAGTTAAAAGGTATCAAACAACAACACACCTGATATCAAACTAGTATTGGCTATAAGTTGGCTGGAAATACTAGCATGGTGAAGTAAATAAAACTACCATCATTCTTATCATGTACCCTTATGATTTGGAAGTAAATAATGATGATGATGAATAAGACCAAGTTTCTGGTAGTGAAGTTCTTTAATCACAGGCAATGAAGTTATTTAATCAACTTAACACAGACCGCAGGTTTTCCTGCCTCAACTTCACATATTTCACATGCATCTAAATAAAACCACCCACTTGTTATCATTTAGCAAAAGGAAAAGAAACCATCATGTACAAGAAACTCCCCAAATTGTTTTAGTCACAAAACGACCAACACAAACTTTATTAAGCATACACTTATTGGAAGCACACATTATGTATTGAAAACAATAATTCCAACATGCCCACTAAAAAGCTTTCAGCTTGCTAAAATTAACATACTGCAGCGATCTAATACTTTCCAAAGGTTCGCAGAACCATTCAAGAAATCATCAGTGACCACCCAGCTTCCACAACCAAAAGTTTTGATTTAGTTAAGAGACTTCAAGTACAAAGAAGAAATTCCAAAGAGAAGGAAAAACCAAATCCTTCTGTACCAAAGCTGATGCAACAAGACTCTTACAAATAAAAAACAATATATTCAACAAAATCACAAAAAAAATAAAAAAAAATAAAAATAAAAAACCCATCTTTTACCAAGATCGGAGAGCATCCAGGAGAGAAGCAAACCCCCCAAAGCCCCAATGCCACGAGTTCACCCCTACACCATCCAATTCACAATCGCAACAAGATCAACAAATCACCAGAGAAGAAAAAAGATCACAAAACAACAAACCAAGTCAATAGCACCAAAACGACACAGATTTGTCGGCAAGAAAGGAAAGAAGAAGAAGAAGAAATCAAACCTGAAAAAATCCAGGAACAATCGAGCTAGCTGGCCGAGGAGAAAGAGATTTGGTTTCTCTGGTCCTCGAAGGATGAGGAGATATGATTGAAGGTCTCGCTCGGGACAAGGTGAAGCTTCCGGGGTACTTCCTGGGAGGGAGGGGAATTGGACTTGAGGTCTAGAGAGAGAGAAAAAGGGGAAGTCAGACGCTGATTCAAGGAAAAGTTAGGAAAGTGGTGGAAAAAGTCTATCCCTACTACTGTCAAGATAATGGAAGTGGAATCCCCCTCTGACGTGGCATCATGCCCCACTTCTCACGTGACTCTCACGTGTGTGAACATTGCTCTCAACGACCTTTATAATAATAATAATATAGTAACAATAATAGCTCAATCTGCCGAGCTTAAAATGGATGTTTGGTGTTATATATTATGTAAATATATTAATATTATCTAATAATAATTAGATGCTTTTGTTCGGTGTTTTTTATAAAATATATTTTCTTATTATCTTTATAGTTATAGATAAAGAGATAAAATATTTTTTTAAAAAGAAGAGATGTGTTTGTAACCATTGTTCTGACACATCCCAAGAACGGGAGAAGGAAATGGGAAAAGATGTCTTTTCACATACTCAACGGTTGGATAAAGAGTTCTTTTAAATAGTCAAGTACAAGAATGGAAAAGATATAAAAAAAAAATCTCTTCTCTTTTCTGATTTTTTCATTGGCTGGTTCTGGTTGAGGAACAAGATTGAGTTGTAGTAATCGTGTTTATTTGATTAGGCATTGTATCCTGGGGTTAGTATTTCCTAAAAAGCATCTGCAATTTAGTGGGGAAATAACTATCCTAAAGAAAGTTTCCTAGAAATGCCTTGCCTAAAATCTTTGTCTTCTCATTCATTCAAACTTCTTTCACATCTTGATTTTTATCTTATCCATTTTTTAAATTTATTTCAACAAGGTTAGGATAGTTATTATCGTCATGGATTCTCTTGTCACAAAGCCTCAACTTCAAGATGTGGAAAGGCTTGAGAAATTCAATGGATTAAATTACAAAAGATGGAGCATGAAGATGATTTATCAGTTAACAGTTGCAAAAGTTGTTTATGTCCTCACCACTGCTTATCCTCAAGGAAAGTCATCTGAAACTGAAGATGCCACATCTCAATCCTCTTCTCAGATTCAAACTTCAAATACAGAATCTCAAACCTTATCTCAAAGCAAATGGATTGAAGATGATTACGTGTGCAGATTCATGATTCTGAATGCTATGAGTAATTCCTTATTCAATGTGTTCCACTTATACAAAACCACCAGTGAATTATGGACATCACTCAAACGCAGGTATGTTAATGAAGATGCAGGCAATAAAATCTTTCCTAGTGAACAAGTACATCGACTTTAAATTTGTTGATACTAAGCCTATCATTGATCAAGTAAATGAACTCAATGATATCGCCACTCAATGTGCCGATGCTGGGGAATCCATTTCTGAGACTTTCCAAGTGTCCACTATAATTGGGAAACTCCCATCCTCATGGAAGGACTACCAAAAAATTTTAAAACACCTTTTACGCCTCATCTTACATTATTAAGAAATGATGGTGCATCTATTAATCAAGAAATGTATGCTAAAATTATTGGTAGTTTAATGTATGTTATGAATTATATAAGACCTGATATTGCATGTGCAGTTAGCATACTTTATAGATTCACCAGTAATCCTAATATTGATCATTGGAACCAACTTAACAAACTGATGAGATATTTAAAGTATACTTTAAATTATGGATTACATTATAAATGTGATAATACTATCTTGGAATGTTATAGTGATGCAAATTGGGCTCTGATAAAGCAACATCTAAATCTACTAGTGGTTGGTTATTTACTTTAGGAGGATCAATAATTTCATGGTCATCAAAAAGACAATCATGTGTTGCTTTATCTTCTATGGAATATGAATTTATTGCTATGTCTCTTGCTAGTAAAGATATTATATGGATCAGGAGATTTATAAGAAGTATTCTTTTTATAAAAATAACAAAAGGACATATTACATTATATAGTGACAATCAAGCCGCAATTTATAATACTAAAAATAAGAGGATGTCACAAAATAGCAAGCACATTGCTATGAGATATAATCATGTTAGAAGTATTGTAAAAAAATGTAAGGTTACAATAGAGTACCTACCAACTGATCAAATGTTGGCTGACCCCCTAACTAAGCCATTATCAGGTGAAAAGATTAAGAAAATCATGGGAGTTATGGGATTATTACTGATCAAAGAAGATAGACTTGATTGAAGTCTACTCTATCACATTGATGTCAATTAAATTGAAAATCATGTGCATAAGAGTTCAAGGAAATTTTAGTCAAGCATCTATCTAAGAAATGTCAATGGGAGGTTGTATTTCCAGTGCATTTATATATTGAAAGAATAGTGGGGGTACAATAAAATAAATAAATAAATATTTTTATGATAAAATCTCATATCTTGTAGATGCACTGTTAATCCACAATGGGAAGGATGAACTTTATGTTCTTAACAAACTCATAGTTTTAAATGGAGTGATAAAGCGGTTGTGGACACTCTTGATGAGTTTGCCTTTGCAAATAGGGAAGTGAGAGGCCGCTTCTTATGGGTTATCGGTAAGACCCTAGCGTATTTGCTAAACAGGATAAGCGCAAGGCCCATATTAATGCGCAACCACTGCAGAATCAAGAACAAATATATGATGCAGGTGTGATCTAATCATACTCAACCCAAGATGCAGAATCAAGAACAAATATATGATGCGGGTGTGATCTAATCATACTCAACCCAAGGTTCAAGGCCTAGTCCACCTTGGGGCATGCATTATATAAAGCCAATATCAGTTATTTTACTATCACTTATCTTATTATTAGATAATAAGTGGGGGATTGTTATATATTCTGTAAATATATTAATATTATCTAATAATAATTAGATGCTTTTGTTCGGTGTTATAAATAGGCATTGTATCCTGGGGTTAGTATTTCCTAAAAAGCATCTGCAATTTAGTGGGGAAATAACTAAATTATTATCCTTATAGTTATAAATAGATAAAGAGATAAAATATTTTTTTTAAAGAAGAGATGTGTTTGTAACCGTTGTTCTGACACATCCCAAGAATGGGAGAAGAAAACGGGAAAATGTGTCTTTTCACATACTCAACGGTTGGATAAAACATCGTTTGAGATCTTTTAAATAGTCAAATACAAGAATGGAAAAGATATAAAAAAAAAAATCTTTTCTCTGATCTCAATAATCTCATTATTGTTTTCTGATTTTTCATTGGCTGGTTCTGGTTGAGGAACAAGATTGAGTTGCGACGAATCGTGTTTCTTTGATTAGGCATTGTATCCCAGGGGTTAGTATTTCCTAAAAAGCATCTCGCAATTTAGTGGGGGAAATAACTATCCTAAAGAAAGTTTCCTAGAAACACCTTGCCTAAAAATCTTTGTCTTCTCATTCATTCAAACTTCTTTTCACATCTTGATTTTTATCTTATCCATTTTTTAAATTTATTTCAACATTTGGTTTCCCCTCAACATGCCTTTGGTGCTTTAGAAAGTGATTAATGAAAAAGTAACTAAAAAAATTATATATCTTTTATATATATTAAAAAAATTAAGTAAATTGATGGGAAAGTAATATTTTTGTATTTGGTATAAGATAATATTTTTGGAAATTTTTTATATAATGATAAAATTTTATTATTTTATTTTCTCTATTAACAAACTAGCAAACAAAACTTACAAAAATAATTCATTAACCTTTTATACATATTAAAAATACATACAAGATAATATTTATTTAGGCATCATGGGGAAGACAAAAGTATTTGGCCCCCTTAAAAAATGAATGGAGCTTGGGTTTTATTGTTTTAAACATACGTCCGACCAGATTAGATTTATTTTGTTCAAAAGTTTAAACTTCTATTTAAATATATATATATATATATATAATTTTATTTTAAAAAATAAATATGAGTTGGCTTGTGCATATCTTGGTCATATGGTTAAAAATATGAATGGCCTTGGACAAAAGTACAAGCTCTAATAACCGGCCCAAGCGAGGCTTGGGTAAGTATGGTCACAATTGATAATAATCTTGACTCAATCCAGTTCAGATTATGGATAGGTTTAGAAGAAGTAAATATGATGAAAGACCGAGGGCATTTTAGGTAAAACATAGGACTTTACATAATCACCAAAATAGTCCATGTACTTTTCTCTCTCTTATTTTTTTGATCCCTCTACTCAGAAATGTTCCCGACTAGTCCCTCTACTTTTGAAAATATACCCATTTAGTTAGAAATGCTCCCAACTAGTCCCTCTACTTTTAAAAATAGCCCAACTAGTTGGGAGGTGGGTCATTTTTAAAAGTAGAGGGACTATTTTGGAGCATTTCTAACTAAGTGGGCACATTTTCAAAAATAAAGGGACTAGTCGGGAGCATTTTTGAGTAAATGGACCAAAAGAAAAAAGAGAGAGTAAAATAGAGGGACCAATTAGAGTATTATACCTTCTATTTTCATAGGAAAGTGACTTCCCCATTCACTTTCTCATGACAAAATTACATTCCTAGGAAAGTACCCAACCAAACATTGGTTAAGTGATTTTTTCCAATATATATATCAACTTGATATTTAATATTTTGTTATAAAATAATTTAAGTATTGTAATTTAAATATAATTTTATTGTCTCGTAGTATTTATATAAGCACATGGCTTATGTTATAGTTACAAGAATTACAACCCACCTGTGAAGTTTAGTTTGCAAATTTTTATCTGATTTATCGATATTGTACATTGGTTGTTTTTTATATTTTTATTTCCATGCAATGTTTATTTAATTTTGTATATACATTGGTTGTTTTTTATATTTTTATTGTCATGCAATGTTTATTTAATTTTGTATGTGTGATCATGTGAGAGAAACACAATTTCGAATGTTGTTATATGGATCCCTTTTTTTATTTTTATTTTTTGTTTGATAGAGCAGATAAACTATTATTAGGGATGCACGTAAACGTGGGGTTAATATCAACACACTTGTACTCTCACCCTCCATGAGCTAAGGTTCGAACCCATATTTTAGGTAAAGACACCAACATTTTTCCCAAGGGAGTTGGTGCCAATAGAATAAGAAGTCACTAGTTTTGTATAATCAAATTATTTATATACTTGTTACTGATTATTTTATATTAAAATTTTTAATTATATTAGTTTAAATATATTGCTATTATCATATAATATTTATTGAAGAATTTTTGTGTAATACCTTTGAAATTTGTGTAAGCACATTACGCACCTTTAAAGCTGCTATATAAATCACAATTAATTGTAGCATTTACTTTGGAAGAAGAGTGGTTATCTTTTAAACCTATCAATGCTGACCGATTATATTGTTGAGAAATTTTTTAAATATTACATCTTTATTTTACAAGGGATTATCCAACAGTTTTAGTATAATAATAGTTGTAGATAACCAAAGTTGTCATATGGATATGTCGGGGTTTTCTCGGCTATGTAACAGTGAAATTTACAGTGGAAGTACTGTAACAATGTTAATGTTCATTATACTGTAGTGTTATTACTGTTTATGTGCAGTCCATCTGCGGGTGCACACTTGCCCGCACACCCTTTTGCCGATAAAGGTCATTGTAACAAAATCACTATTCATAGAGGTATTGTTCATCGCACTGTAGCAAAATCGTTGTTCATGTGCAGCTTTATGCTGGCTCAAAATGCCCGCACACCTCTCTACCAAGTCTATGCGCCCTCTATGCAGCCACACTGCCCGTGTAAGGTTCTGCAAAGCTTGTATGTGCTCTAAGAGTCTTGTATGGCCTTCCCAAGTCCAATACACCTCTCTTCAAATCTTCAAAACAAGCTTAAAACACTACTAAACCCATCAATTCTTGTTAGAATGAGATTATCAAACATACAACAATGCAAGATAACAATTTTAGCGTGGAAAAACCTTCGAATCGAGGAACAAACCATGGAACTCCTTAGAGTCTTTTACAAAGCTTCCACTATGTCAATTAATAGAGTTTACAGAAATCTCTCTAGCTAACTAGAGGCATACAAACTCAAAGACAATAGTATTCAAGGGAGAGACCATTAACACACATGCATGCATTTTCATCTTCATACAAGATGGATACAATGACATTAAGAAGGATTTAGGGGAATCAACTCAAAGGATTAGGTGGCTTACTAGCAAGGTTACTCTACCCGCAAATGTGGGTGAAATCCGGCGCCGATCGCCGTCCAATCTTCTTGCTAAGATTTGCCCTAATCCCTTTCTCCTTCCTCTTTTTTTGGTTTCTCTCTCTCTCTCTCTCTCTCTCTCTCTCAATAAATGAGAGTTTTACTCAATTAGGGTTTCATGTGAAAACCCAACTTTGCCCTTGCCCTTTCCACCAACTGAAATAGCTTCTTTTTTTTCATTTTTATATTGGGCCAAAGCCCAATATATTATTCTAGCCCAAATAGGTTGAAACCCAACAAGATCACTTCACTTGAGAAGTCTTTTTGGTTGATTAATTCATATATTTTTTTAATGGCATATGATATTTATCCGACAACTTGGTGTAATGCCTTCAAGATTTATTGTAAACATTGAGATTATTCTACAATTTGTAAAGTTCGATTTATTAGGAAAGCATTAATTTCTTATACTTAATTCATTGATTTTCATAATGTCGGATATTTTGTTTGGGAAATTATACACTAACTTTTTCCAATATATATAAACTATATTGATTTAAATATACCTTTATTTAATATAACACACTTGTGAGATATACATAATTACATAATCATTTCTTGAGGTTGTCATAGAGATCATTTTATTTGAGAAATCTTTTGAGTTGGAGTTACTTGTGTATTCAATATCTGTTATTTTGTCATGAAAATTCTAAGCTATGTTTGTTTGGATATCTTTTTATTGTCACATAATAATTATCTTATGGCTTGTTGAAATACCCTGTGCAAATTAAAAAAATATTAATAAGATTATGTTGAATGTAAAAGATTTATATTTTGGCTGAATTATTTATTGCAAATATATTGAGAATAATAACAAGAATATCTGTAGAGAAGAGAAAAACATTAATTGTATTATTTTGATATTATTATATCAAGAATTTTCACAATAAAGATGGCAAAAAAATGAAGTCTCTCAAAAGGACAAAAACAGATTCTATATAAATTAGACATAAATAGTTTATATTAATTCCTTCTCAATGGAGATTATTAATGTTCAAGTTACTAATTATCAAAAATCAAAAGAACTAAAAAAAATAAAATAAAATAAAATAAAGACACAAAAAACTGGTAACACAGTCTGGCATCAAATGCCTACTTCTAAGGGCTAATCCAAAAGAATCAATCCACTATAGTGCCATTTATTGGTTTACAGTGTGATTGTTGTAATGGAGTTTAATCCATGGAAAAGTGATTCTAAGAAAATTAACATTTCTTTGTTTGGTTTGAATTATAAAATTTGTTTATATTGATGGGAAAGTAATAATTTTGTGTTTGATGTGAGAAATATTATTGGGAATATTTTCGCATAATGACAAAAATTCCTTACGTTATTCTATCTATCAATAACCTCTCAAGCATTTGTAATATTGAAATAATAATTAACCTTCCAAACACATTAACAATCTTATTAGCATAATAAACATTAACTAACATTAATCGAAAAACCCTAGGTTGGGAAGTAATTGTGATAAAAAAAAGTGTGGGCATTTTGGACAAAACAAGTGGGTTTAAATTCTATTCCGATGGAAATCTCACTTTCCCATCATATATTGAGGGAATCACTTTTCATCAATTTGAGGGAATAAAACTCCCATAGCAATGCTACTTTCCATAGAAAATACTCAACCAAATATGGTAGGGTGATTCCCTCATATTACTTTCCAGGAAAAACACTCAACTTTCTCACTCTCCAAACACCCTCTAACAAAAGAGGCAAAATACAAAGTACATGGTCTCACATAATTTTTGAAAGGTCATACTTCCCTTACCAATTTTTAGCCCTCGACTCTTCAATTATAATAGTGATCAAGGAACAAGATTCTCTCCTATAAGCTTTGTCTTAACTAGCCTTCTCTTTGTCCCAATTGACATTGACATAGATCACATTTCTTTAGATCTCGAACACAATCACCATAGACAATAGGCTTTCTCTTAAGATCAAACCATGTTCTCCCCACCGACGGATGCAGGTCGCCCCCCCTCCCCCCAAAAAAAAAATTATAAAATTTTTTATACAATTTTGAAAAAAATTATTTGTTAGGATTGATAGACGGTAGAAACACAAGATATTAAAATAAAGTAGGAAAAATAAAAGAAGAAGACACCAAAATTACGTGGTTCGGCTTTTTGATGCCTATGTCCACGGGAGAAGGAGGGGAAATTTTTCACTATAGAGATTGTAAATATAGAAGTAGAGATTTCACTCAATTCCTCTCAACCAAAAAATCCTAATACACTCATTCATGCAAGAACTCTTGGTGTTTTTGTGGTTGTGTGTTCATATTAACATGACCAAAGGGGCATGTATTTATAGGCAAAATGGACCAACCAAAAGTCCATGCATTCATACATGGATGTCAAAAGTTGTGGCTCAATGCATGTTTAAATGGAGGCTTCATACATGCTTGTCAAAAATGAAGGGCTATCCTAGGGTTTAGGCATGAACAACATGTGTAAAAATTCAAGGCATATTTTACACATACTTAACAAATCTCCACCTTGTCTTGAATTTTGTATATTTGAAGCTTCAAAATCTCCTCCTCCTCTGAAGTAACTCTGAAGGGTAGTCAAGTGCCAAGTATGGCAATTAAGTTCAGGCAATGGTTGAACTTGGCTAGTGGTAGAGGCTTGGTTAACATATCAGCAGGATTATTTGCAGTACCAATCTTGTTAACAATTATTTTGCATTAAATGATAATTTCACAAATGAAATGATACCTTACATCAATGTGTTTTGTCATTCCATGAAACATTTGATTTTAGTCAAATGTATTGCACTTTGGCTATCACAAAAGACAACAATCTCCTGATATTTTGAAATGAGTTCATTGTACAAGCCTCATAGCCAAATCACCTCTCTAATAACTTCAGTCACCACCATATATTCTGCTTTAATAGTAGATAAGGCGACTATAAACTGTAAAGTTGATTTCCAACTGATGGCACTGCTTCCTAATGTAAAAACATAACCTATCAAAGACCTTTTATCTAGATCTTCTGCGTGGTCTGAGTCAGCATAACAAACCAATTTACTACTACCGCTACAAAACTCCAAACAAGTATCAATAATACCTTTTAAATATCTTAAAATCCACTATACTGCTTGCCAATGAGTTTTACCTGGATTTGCCATATATCGACTGACAGCAATAGGAGTAAAATGGAGTATATACTATGACATACATGAGGTTGCCTACTGTGTTGGAGTATAGAACTTCCTCCATGTAGTTTCTTTCTTCGCCTGTCTGAGGTGATAGTGCTGTTGAAATCTTAAAATGTGCAGCAATAGGAGTACTCACAGATTTAGCTTCTTTCATGTTAAAACGTTCTAGGATTTTCATAACATAGTTCTTCTGATTAAGAAGAAATTTTCCTGCTTTTCTATCTCTTAGGCTGTGCTTGATTGGCAACATAGAAAATGGGTGGAAAAGAAAATTTTTCCATGGAATATTTTTCTATGGAAAAATTTTACATGGAAAATAAAAAATAATCGTTTGATTGGCATTATTTTCTAGCTAGAAAATCAAAAATTTTCTATAGAAAATTCAGATTTTGTTGTTTGATTGATCTTATTTTTCACGGAAAATGAAACATTTTTTTATGGAAAAAACCTCATTTGTTGTTTGATTGCATCAATTTTCCTTGGAAAAAGTCACATTTTTCATGGATTTTTTTTTAAAATTATTAAAATTATAAACAGCGCCACGTGGAATTGAATCTTACCATCAAAATGCCGCAGGATCTGTTCACTGATGTAGATAAATTTATTTAAAATATTATCAAGTTATATAATTTATCTTTTTTTAAAAAAATTTAAAAGAAAACTAAAAACTTTTCTTTTAAATTTTTAAAAGAAAAGTTATTTTAAAATTATAACAGCGCTACGTAGAATTGAATCTTACCATCAAAACGTCGCGGGATCTGTTCACTAATTTGGATAAATTTATTTAAAATATTATCAAATTATATAATTTATCTACTTTTTAAAAAAAATTGAAAGAAAAGTTATTTTAAATATTTCAATCGCACGTTATTTTTTCACATAGCCCCTTACGTTTTCCCTGGAAAACTTTTCCCAGGGTGGAGGTAGAAAAAATTTTCTACTGATTTGACAGAAAATAGGATCACGTGATAGAGTTTGTGGAAAAAATTTTCACGGAAAATTTTGGCAAACAAACAACTTATTTAGCTGGAAAATGACTCGTAGAAAATTTTTCCAGGGAAAAAAAAAAAAAGGCCAATCAAACACAACCTTAGAATTTCCATTCCAAAATGTTTTTTGCTGCCCCAAGATCCTTCATTTCAAATTCTTCACTTGGTTGAGCCTTCAACTTCTTAATTTCATAAATATCTTTTGTAGCAACTAACATGTCATCCGCATACAACAATAAGTATATGAATGATCCATCTGCTATCTTTCTAGAATAAACACAACTGTTGTAGTTGTTTCTTGCTAACTCATTACTAATTATGAATGAATCAAATCTTTTGTACTATTGCCTTGGAGATTGTTTTAGTCCATACAAAGATTTCTTCAACAAGAAAACATGATCTTCTTTACCTTCAATTTTGAAACCCTCTGGTTGTTGCATATAGATCTTTTCTTCAAGCTCACCATGTAAGAATGTAGTTTTAACATCTAACTGCTCCAACTCCAGATCATTCATAGCCACCAAAGCAAGTAAAACATGAATAGAATTATGTTTTACAATAGGTGAGAGAACATCATTAAAATCTATACCTTGTGTTTGGCTGTATGCTTTTGCAACTAGCCGTGCTTTATATCTTGCTACTTCAATGCTTATTGTGCCTTCTTTTATCTTGAAGACCCACTTACAACCAATAACTTTTTTTTTGTTGGTGGTTTGACAAGTTCCCAAGTGTGATTCTTGTGCAAAGACTCTATCTCTTCTTCCATTGCTATTAACCATTTACATGAATTTGTACTTAAAACGGCTTCTGAATATAATGATTGCTCCCCAGTATTACTTATGTCCTCAGCTGCTATAAAACATAAACTACCAATTCCGCATAATTACTTCCAAATTTAGAAGGTACCTGTGGTTTTCTCCTTCCTTAATCTAGAGCAATAGATTATGGCCACTTTTGTTCAATTTCATCTGAACTTGTTTCTAAATCATTAAGTGAACTAGATGGTCTTGATTTTGCCTCTATTGTTGATGATGACTTGTGCTGAGCTAGTTGATCATCGACATTTAGCTCAGCCTTCTCGATTTTATCATCCTCCTTGTCTTGATTATGTTGTATAGAGAATTCCCTTTTTAATTTAAGTATAAAAGATTCATCAAAAATAACATCTCTACTGATTATGAATTTGGGAGATGTTGGATCAAGATACCATAATTTATAGCCTTTTACTCCTGATGGATATCCAAGAAAGATACATTTCTTGGATCTGGGCTCTAATTTTCCATCATTTACATGCATATATGCAGGACACCCAAAATTTTTTAAATTTGAGTAGTCAACAAGTTTACATGATCATACTTCTTCAGGAGTTTTGAATTCAAGTAGTACAGATGGAGATCGGTTCACCAAACGACAAGCCATGTTAACAACTTTTGCCCAAAAACTTTTAGGCAGTCCAACATTTGAGAGCATACACCGAGCTCTCTCAATAAGGGTTTGATTCATACACTTAGCAATTCCATTTTGTTGAGATGTGTTTCGGATAGTGTGATGTCTCACAATTAATTCTTCATTGTTGTAGAACTCATCAAACTCCCTGTTACAGAACTCCAAGCCATTGTATGTTCTGAGATGTTTGATATGCCTCTCAGTCTGTTTCTCTATCATTATTTTCCACTTCTTAAATGTGGAAAAAGTATGGTTCTTGTGCTTCAAAAAATAAAACCCAAACCTTCCTTGAATAATCATCAATAAAGGTAAGCATGTAGCTGGCACCTCCTTTTGAAGGACTTATGATGGCCCCCAAAGGTCTGAATGGATATAGTTAAGAGTACCTTTGGTTTTATGAGTACCGATACTAAAACTTACACACTTTTGTTTTGTGAGTACCGAAGATACAATGTTCGCAGAACTCCAGCTTTCCTGTGCTTTGTCTGCATAAAAGACCCCTCTTGCTTAATAAGGTCAGGCCTTTTTCACTCATGTGGCCTAACCTTATATGCCAAAGTTTAGTGACATTAGACTCTAGCATTGTTATGGAAGCAACAACAATACACCAGCATGCTATACCTTCTAAGATATAAAGGCTTCCAAATTTTAAAAGCTTTCATCACAATAAGAACACATTTGCTAACCTTCATTACTCCACCTTCAGTTGTGTACTTGCACCTACTAGAATCAAGGATGCCCATTAAAATGAGATTTTTTTCAGGTTAGGAACATGAAGAACATCAGTTAATGTTATGATGATCCCATCATGCATTTTGATGTGGATTGATCCAATACACGAACTTTGCGATGCGACATTGTTGCCCATCAAAACAACTCCACCTGCAATAGATTCATACATGAAAAACCAATCTCTATTGGGACTCATATGAAATGAGCAACCTGAATCCATGATCCACTCATTGCTAAATCTGCATTTATCAATGTTAGTGACCGAAAAAGCTTTATATGTAGACTTATTTTCAACAACACCTACTTCGGCGGATTTTGTATTTCTTTCTTCTTTATTTTTTAATTTGTAACAATCAGCTTTAATATGCCCCTTTTTACGATAATAATTGCATATCAAATTTCTATATCTAGATTTTGATCTAGATTTATTATTGGTTGAACCCCTTTTTTTTAGGTCTTCCTCTAGCAATAAGACCTTCAGCTAAATTATCAGTTTTGTCTCTAACTATTTTTTTATCAGTTATAATTTTAGAAAGCAAAGCTGTCTTGACCTCTAACAAGGACACAACATCTTTCCCATATAATAATGCATCTCGAAAATGTCTATATGACAATGGTAATGAACACAATAATTTCATAGTAGCATATTCATCTTCAATTTTAGAACCCACATTCTCTAAATTATCTAGAATGAATGTATATTCTTCAAGTTGGGGTTTGATAGAAGTACCTTGTTGCATCTAAAATGAGTAATATCGAGTTAAGTGATATAGCTTGTCAGTTAGAGACTTGGTCATGTAGAGGGACTTCAACTATGACCATAAGCTAACAACAATATCTTCTTTGATGACTTCTTGAAGAACTTCATTTAATAAATATAACTAGATCATTGATAAGGCTTTTGAAATCAACTCATCCTTCTTATCTTCACTCATTGAGTATTGCATATTATTTTTCCCCGTCAAGGCTTTTTCTAGTCCATTTTGAATCAAAATGGAACGCATCTTGATCTTTCATAAAGTGAAGTTTGTGTTGTGATCAAACTTCTCAATATCAAATCTTGTAGTTGCCATTACTTCCAACATAAAATTTTTAGATGAATAAAATCTAACTTATTTTCTGATGCGGAGGATCTACGTTTAGGAGCAACCACAGAGCATACAACCAATTTGTTAGGATCGATAGACGGTAGCAACACAAGATATTAAAATAAAGTGGGAAAAATAAAAGAAGAATACACCAAAATTACGTGGTTAAGCTTTTTGATACCTACGTCCACCGGAGAAGGAGGAGAAATTTTTCACTGTAGATATTGTAGATATACAAGTAGAGATTTCACTCAATGCCTCTCAACTAAAAAGTCCTAACACACTCATTCATCCAATAACCACTCTTGGTGTTTTTGTGGTTGTGTGTTCATCTTAACATGACTAAAGGTCCATGTATTTATAGGCAAAATGGACCAACCAAAATTCCATGCATTCATACATGGATGTCAAAAGTTGTGGCTCCATGCATGTTTAAATGGAGGCTTCATACATGCTTGTCAAAAATGAAGGGCTACCCTAGGGTTTAGGCATGAACAACATGTGTAAAAATTTAAGGCATATTTTACACATAATTAACATTATTTATATATAAATATAAATTTCATAAGGAGTTATGTGAAAAAACATAAAAATAAAAACAACTTCCCCAAATAATCCTAAGTATGTGACCTATCTTCTCTCTTCCTCCGATTGGTCACCATTATTGTCACCTCACTTCAGGCCTTGTCACCACCTTGCCATCATCGGCCACCATCCACGGTCCACGGCCCAGAGCTCTTCAAAAGTATCATCTTGCTCTAGTTTTTCTTTGAATTTTGGGTTCATGATGTTGTTTTTGTTAGATTTAGAGAAAATACGTAGCATTTGTGAGTGAATTGATCCTAAGATTGCATTCGGATCAATTTTTTTGCTTATCTTGGAGGAGTTATCATGGTGTCATAGGGTTGTTTTGGGGTGATTTGAAGATGTGAGCTTCAGTGAATTTGGGGAAGAAGGTGCTTCAATGATTTTACCCCCAGTGGTCATTTCATCCATGTTTTTTCTTATGATAAATTTGTACAAAATATGTAATTTTTGTTTGGTTTTAATGGGGGTATTTTTGATTTGGGATTTGTAGTTGATTTTCCCATGATGGTGATGAATTCATCCAAACCTTAACTTGTCACAAGGCTATCGAACGCATCATTTTCGAATTTCACTCCCATTCAAGCATAGTAACTAGTTTCTTTCCCCCTTTACCCTCATTGAGTGTGCCCAACGTAACATGGTAAGCTCTCTGAACTAATGATTTTGCTAGTTGTCCTTTTGTTTAATGTATCACCAATGTTTCAATATATTTGATTAATTTCCATTGCTTGCTTTGTTCTTCTCTCACATTAGTGTTAGTGGTGTGATTGATGTCTGAGATGTTAGTTGTTCTGTTGAACATTTTAGTGTAATTTGTTCTTATATTTTGCCTTCTTGTTGGTTATGAATTATAAAATTGGGTGTTTAGGTTATGAATTATAAATTATATTTTCTAATTAACATGAGTTTAAATACATTTAGAAATTTTTCATAGTGGATCAGATAGTTCTCTTTGTTATTTATATATTTTCTAACATATTTCCTTGTAATCTTTAATTATAATATTTATAATATTTATCTAATTAATTATAAGATGAAAACTTATATATATATATAGATGCATATATATATATATATGGAAAAATTGTGATTTAATTTCGTTTTCTTTCTTCTCAGATGGTAGAAGTCTAAAAGAAGTTGTTAGTATTTGAAGTTCAATATTTTAGTATTACAAGTTGGAAGCATTATGCAATTATCAAGATTACAAACTTAAATTTGAAATCATAAATATATGGTAGTGTATATTTGTATTTGTGAACTAGGATTGACAAATGGTGTTATGTAAATAAATACTTGCTATTAGCTCTGTCATGTTTCTTTTGATCGCATTATCCTAATTATGCACAAAACTCCCTTTAATGTGATCGAGGTAAAGATCAATTTAACATAGGTTTTGTATTCAGAATCTTTGGTCTATTCTTTGTGGAGAAATTTTGAATTTTGAGACTACCATATCAAGCTTGTGAATGATACTTGTCCTATTGGACAATGACTATAGAAATTAGTCCTCCTAAGTTTAATTTCTGCATCCGCTACTAGTTCTCCCCACATCTTGCTAACCTCTATACACATTAAACTTTGGAGAAGAAAGTACTTAGGCACCCAATCAATCATTATATCAAAATATCCTCTTCCATTAAGATTCTTCATTAGGCTCAAGTTTCGATTATAACCTTAGTCTTACCAGCTAGACGATGCTTCAACATCCCTCGATCTCTGACGATCTTCAACCATGCAATCTGCAAGCTCCTTTTTTTTTTTATTCTTTTTTCCTTCTTATTCACTACTTTCTTTGTGTTAAGACTCAATTATTGAGAGAACTTATCCTCTAGATTGATCTAGTTTTCCAAAAAAAAAAATTTCCCAAAAAATCTTTCCCAGTCCTTGATAAGAGAAACTTTTACAGAACAACTCCTGAAAATTCACCAATAGTCCTTACTTTAAAAAAAAATCATTCCAATGTGATAAATGCCTTCCTCTCCTAACAAACTATGAGTTTTGCTTAACTTACTACCACCCTATTTCTCCTTCTTGACCATGTTAAAAGTTTCTTTGGTTCTATAGTACCCTTGCTGCGATATAATAGTAATGGGTCATGTGAATCTACAGTACATGCAATCCAACAAGAAATTGACACTGAAAAATAAGATAAAAATCTAGGCATTACAACTCCTATTCGACCTTAGCCTTCTTCGACCCCCACCAAGGAGTTCATCTCCCCTGGTTCTAGAACTAGGGAATACACTGATTCTAGCCTATTATATTCTGACATGTGTCCCATGTGATGTTATTATATTTTTTTCTATTGTGATTGTGGATACGTGTCAAGGTTTAATAGACTGGAACCAGGATATTCTCTGGTTCCAGAACCAGGGGAGATGAGTTCCCCACCAAGCGCTAGTGAGATGATTTGATGCCCAAAATAAATCTTTACTTGTTCTTCTTCTTGTTGCACCCATTACTATAGTTGAATTAATTTGATCCATCATTGTACTATTATAGAGTTACTTATCTTAGTCTCTAAAGTGAAGAGGGGATTTTTTTATTTTTTTTATTTTTTTTATTTTTATTTTTTTATTTTTTTATTATAAGGAGAGAAAGTTAGGTGTACGAGAGAAGAAAAGGTGGATGAAGGTGGGATGAAGAGACTTGGGGTTTGTGAAGATGAGGAAAAGAATGATGATGATTTAGTAACATGGGAGAAGAAGGTATGTATAAATTTAGTATTGTTTAGAACATTTAAGATTTGATTGGTTATGGTCATGCTTAAGATGGGGGTTGTGTATGTTGTGTGTGTTGTAAACATGAAAATAGAATACGTACTTAATTATGATGCTTATTTATGCTTGAATGAGTGAATGGAAGTAGTTTATTTTCAAGTGTTTTGAAAAGCATGTATGCATCCTTCTATGTTTTGATTGAAGGAATTGTTGGAACCTTACATTTGTAAAGGGATCTAATATATTTTGTTGAAAGTTGGAATGCAGAGAATGGAGGTGTGTATAAGTGAATGTGTATGCATGTATGAACAAGGTTTGAATTCACATGTGAGTCATATGTTAGTGTGTGTGTTTGGTTAATACATGCATGATGATTGAGAAAATTCCTCTAAGAATTGAACTCAAGTGTTTGATGCATAGTTGTGAGGATTGATGGCGGGGTGATGTGATGATGAAAAGGATGTTTGTACACCAAGTTACTTGTATTTGTGGCCAAACTTGGCATGCATAAGTGTACGTATGTAATATTATGGTTGCATGGGTGCTTGCATAGGAGGACAAATATGATAGAAAATTATGAGTTTAATTTTGTACTCACACAATATAGTTGAAAAATAGGGTTATCATATGAGAGTGATTGAGAGCCATACTCATATACCCTAGAAATTGAAATGGTAAATTTTAGATACTAACATTATAGTGATATGTATAAGTATATTGTAATCAGTTACTATGGATAGTACTATAGATTTAATTGGGCTCATTACTATTATATTGTTGTAACTACTATACAGGTGTTGTACCATATAGAATTGTAGTATATAATATTGTACCATACTATAATGAAGTATATCTCATTGTTGCTGATCTGTATTTCTATACCGTAAGTAGTTACTATAATTTATATTATAGATTTAATTTGATCATTACTATGATGTTGTTGTAGTTTACATAGGAGCATTGTTGGGTAATTTTTTTGGGTGAGTACCAAACTTTGCTTTGTTTTCG
>NC_052487.1:7999960-8111392 GCF_009730915.1 Dioscorea cayenensis subsp. rotundata
AAGTTTTCATCACTCTTAATAGTTTTCTTTAGAGGTGTTATAACCGCGTCTCATAGCTATTAAGTTTTTCATTACTCTTAATAGTTTTAGAGGTGGTTATAACCTACTCATAACTAATAATTTCTTATACTACTCCAATTGTTGTAGAGGTAATTATAAATCTCCTTTATAACTAATAATTTTTATCACTGAGTGTTTTAGAGGCTAAGTTATAACCGCTTCTAAAAAGTATAAGAAAATGTATAAGAAATTATTAGTTATAGAGGCGGTTATAACCGCCCTCTAAATTTGTTCATTAATTGAATTAAATTAAATTTTAATTTATTTTCATACTAATAATAAATAAATTTGTTTAACCTGTAAATCAAAAACATGAATATTTCAATACCTTCAAAAGCATTATAATTCAATTTTATTGACTTTTATTGACAAGTGCAATATATTTTAATTAATAACAAAATGTAAAAATTTTACATTATTTATCTACTTTTATTACAAATGCTTAATTACACAAAAGTAAAAAGTTTTCGTGTATCCTCTTAATTTTTAATCCCTCTCGATCTTTTAACCATGAATTCTCCTCGCAAAAAGTAGACAAACATTATTAAATAAAGACCTATAATTATATTTAAAAATCAAATAAAAATATTAAATAATAAATTATAAAAATCCATACCATGAATTTGGAAAAAGGAAAACATGCTAATGTGATGCTATCCATTAGACACTTACTTCAACCTTCAAATTGCAATAAGAACAGTGGTGGTCCTCTTTGTGATCACATTCTCTAATTGTTAGTGGAGAAGAGGCACCACAAAATACTCATAAAGGTTCACCGATGATGGGATCAACTCTCAATAAACACTACATTGTGCCTATAGTTAAAGCATGAGGATATTTAAAAACTCAAAAATAAACAAACACTCAATGAGAACCACAAAAAAGAAGACATTTTATTAAAAAAACAAAACAAAACAGAAGACATATAAATCATATAACAGAGCTGCGCAACTTGGAACTGATATGACTGCATTGTGCTACCCACCAGAATGAGTAGCTTGCTTAGAACTTATGAAATACAATGCTAACAAGGCTTGAATCACTAAATAAATACCAACAAATGAAATGGAAATCATATTTTTAAAACTCTAGCAAACAGATAAAGCCTTAGATATCAATTGATGTTAAATATTGTGTTCGATTCCCCAAGTAGTTTCCCGGACAAATTATTATAAACACTACAAATATCAAAAAGTCAAAATTATTTTTAACCATGCTTAAATGCAAATGATACATGAACCCATTTTGCTTAAATCGAGTCATTCACATTCTATTATATATAGTCAAACTAGTCTCTACCTCGTGTGAGTAGATGATCTATACAAAACCACAACCTGCTTTCCTCCAAGTAAAGTTTTGGTCTTGAACAAAAAGGCTCTATGCCATGACAATCCAACTTCCAAGTAAAGCAAGAGGAAGAACAAGTGTTCAGAGAAGTTCACAATTCATAACTTCTGACTGCCCACCTTCTTAGCATATCATTAGCATCAACAACATGACATCTCATGTTATCACCTCCAAGATCAATAATCTTTAGAATGAAACCTCTCGATAATCAGACAAATTATGTTGTTCTACATTGTAAAACAATAGATGCCACTCTCCTCTCAAGGTTTTCATGCTGAATTTATTCTCTCAAGGTTGCCTAAATCAAATAAGTAAAAAAATTTGTTTCAAGTTATGAAGATCAAAGCAGAACAATAAAGCTTTCAATATCATAATATAAATCATAGGAATTTAAAAACAAAAATCGCCGCTTTCGTAATGAACTCCCTCAAACAAAATCATTGCAAATTCGCCTCCCAAATTATTGATCATGAGCACCTTTGCATTAATCACTAGCTATAGTGATGAGACAAACGCTCCATGTGTTGCCAATAAATAGCTTTTATTATCATTAAACCAATCTTGTCATCTTACTTAAAGTTTCATTTATCACGTAACTAGTCATACAAGAGATCCAAAGTCCAAACAAAGCCAAGGATTTTATTATTGATGTCATCTCCGCAGTCAAATGCCACAATTAATTAGCAATTTAGCAACAACAAGCTTCTCTCAAACAAAAAAAAATTAAACTAATCAAAGTAAATTTACAAACAACTATTCTAGTATGTTATAAACATATAAGTTAACAACATATTCAGCAAATCACCATCATGATTATATTTTCAGACGGAAGATTATTTCTTCATTTTTTTAACTTAGTCACCCCACAAAATATTAGTTGAGAATTTTACAACTAATATAACTCAACTTTCACTAGAGATTAAGCATAAGGCCATTTAAAAATCTACTAGAATCACACTATCAAGATCGAAACTTACTGTAACTATGGGAGGTTTTTCCTTGGTCCCCTGGCAATAGAACACCTAATGGGAGTTTTTCTTCAGCCTCCACGACCCGAGATTTATACAAAAAGAATGAAAGATAAGGAACACCAATGAGAAACCTTGAACAACAAATGATTTTTGAGATGCATCATCGAATCTTAACGGATAGACAATATCTTCCAGAGAAGAATATGAAGATATTTGAAGAAAAACACAAACCTTGAGCGTAACTCAATCGCCAAGAGGCTTTGAGATCTTTGACATCATCAGTATCAAGAATACCAACAATATCATCCTCCTTTAACAATATATGGTCGTGCCCTTCCACTTATGTTCCAAAGATACTTGGAGTATACAACCCGGCTCGTGGTCTATTACATTAAAGGTTATAGATAGTCAACCCTTTAAAAGACAACACACTTTTAGATTTATAAATTTGCAAAAGAAAAACAAAAACATAAAACTAAAAAGGAGATGTTGTAAATTTTTCGTAAATCACACGGAGCTAATCACAAACTGAACCTAACTAATAAAGATTGTTAAGCAATGTGGAAAAGAGGGACCAACCTTTCATTCTCATATGGGAATAGCAATTGTCAAGTGAGAAAACAAACTTAGTGTTAGATATGGAGTGATGTAATGATAGACCTGTCCATAATGAGGGGCAAAAGGCAAAAATAGAGGTACCTTATTGTTGTGTCTTCGATTCTCGCGACTTCCTCTTCATCCTCGAAAAAGGTGATGGAAACACGTAAGTTTAGCAGGCCACAACTCAAGAGAAGAATATATATGCTTTGGCCTTGAATCAATCCAAATGAACTAAAAACATGCGGGTTCGTTGTCCTCGCACTCACTTTTTATCATTGAATCATCTTCTGGAAAACCCTCTACAAGGTTTCAATAAAACCACTCATTTTATCCCATCATTTCCAAACCCTACATCATAAAAACCAAACATTTATCATCTGTCGGAAAGAATAAAATAGCAATCACATCATCAAAGAGGGGATAGCACTGTATAATAACCTTGAGATGAGATGCTAACAAGATATAGTTTGTCTCTACTATATACATACAAATCATACAGAGAGAGACTAAGAGAAAGAAAATAATTCAAAAAGCCTAAGTAAAATCACATCAAGATCATTTAAAAATCATTCCAAGGACAAGCAAAAATCTTAGCTCTCATTCTTACGCATCTCTTATGCAAGACTTCAACATGGACTCGCTATGGTCAAGAATGGCTACCGTCAGGCAAAGACAAGCAACAAAAACATCTTGCTCACCTATGCGAACCAATTGTTGTGAGCAATTTCGTCAAAATGAGTAGCAATGTAGACCACCTCATCGTGTTGGTATGACTACATCTTGCCAACCAAGCATGTTGTTGTACTCTTTCCCATGTCACTACAAAATGGGCAAGAATGTCAATGCTTTTAGATAATCCATTAGAAGCGCCCATTAAAGCGTAACAAAGATGCCTACCTAGTTTTAGTTCATGTTGATGTGTCCTTAGTAGATGAAGGCACGTGTTCTATTGAGGCCCCTTCGTAAAAACTATCCTCTTCAATATCGGCACTACACTCAAAGAATCAATTATAGATCCTATGATTTCTCACCGTCCATACTGAAGTTTATACAAGATGGCTCAAGCATTTTATAGACAAAACTATCATATAAAAATTCCTCATGAAGTGATTATTTTATCTACAAGAACAAGTGAAAAATTAAAACCATAACTCAATAACACTAGAAATTTGTCATCTAAAAATCCAAGTGAAAAACTCAACATAGCTAACATAAGTGCCAATTTGGTATGTAAGAGATCAAGTGAAAATTCAAGAATATGATAATCCAAGAGATCGATGAAAAATCAACAATAGTAAACAAAAATATTGGATTTTGTTCATCTAAGAGACCAAGTAATATTAATAAATAGATAAGCTCAGCATACAACAAAATAGCAATTTGAGGTGTGGGAGAATAAACATGCATAGTGATTATTTCAAAAATGCTATATAACCTTTTAATTAAAAAACATATTAAAAATGTCTAAAAGGCATTTGTTCCTCACCGCAAATCTCAATGATGATTTTTCTCGATTGCTTGCTCTTGGGAAATTATATAGGGCATGGTAGAAATGCAAAAGCCGGTAATGGGCATGGTAGCGCAGGCAAGCTTAATAGTGGAATAGCAACAGTGGAACCTACCGCTTAATAAACAGTCAAGAAACCAGCGCAACCACATTCTCCCGATAAATCATTCCCGTGAAGTCGGAAAGGGTGTGCTCTTAGTGGAGTCCCGATCGCTCAAAGTAAACAAAGTCGTGAAGAAACCAAAGCAACCACATTCCTCTCGATAGCTCAATTCCAGAAGTCGAAAAGAGCTGCTGAATGCAAAGCGATAACTATGTAAAGCTGCTAGGTCTGAAAATCCAAAGCAAAAATCCAAATGAATGATAATGGGAGCTAGTTTTTGTCAGGAGGTTGTCGGATGAATGAGCAACCCGGCAATGGGCGCTTGGTTTAGGATAATGAGACTTGCTCGATGATAACCAGTGGAAGAATTCAGAATCTAAATAAGATGCTTGATGTAGCTCTATTAATGCCTAAAATTGGCGACGATTAATCGCAAACCACGAAAGGGTGCTTGATTTGGTCCCTATTGATTTGCAAAAGAGAACATCTAAATAGAGCTTTCATAGATTGATAGATACCAGAAGTAGATCGAAATGATAAAACCAGTAGTTGCATGATATTACCCAAAAATACCCATTAAATTCTGCCGGGGAGTAATACATCAAAAAGTTGATTTTTCAATCATGCTACTCTCACAACATGTACGTAGAGCCATTGTGCTTCATGAACATGAACACACTAGGTTTAGTAAAATGTAGGGATATATGAACGACTTGGATAAAGCGACAAGAATGTGCAAAATATAGAAACAAAACATTCAAGAAAAGGTGGACGCGATGGAAGCCCATCTTCAAGAACTATAATGTATGAAAATCTCAGTTAGAGTACAGGCAGTGTATTTTTCAAAATTTATGCCAGATACGTAAATGCAATATAGAGCATACAAAGATCAAGTGCTTTGGTAGATAGTGTCAAATTAATATCACCGACTTCTTTTGAAATCACAGCAAGTTCCGGTGGATGAGAGCAAGAAACCATGTATTTTAGAAACTTCAAGATCGCGTTGTGGCTTACACTTTTCAAGTGTTTCAAAGATTAACTGCAAAACCACTTTAAGCTTCATCATAAGAAGATTTGCTGATTTATAGTCAAGACATTAACTTCTATAGTGGTATAGTTTGAATACATAATCATAGTACAAAAATGTACCTCACTCGAATAATGTGGTAGAGCATGGCATATTTTTCTTTCAATATGAGCTTTGGGTAGACACTAATACAATCAATCCTAACCAATATCACATAATGTCAAATTCTGAGAACCTGAGCACTTTCGTGCTCTATTGGATGTCTATTCTATTATTGAACTCGAAAAATATTATAAATTTTGAGCTTATTGTAAATTAAATGTCAGATTTGGTATTAGTATGTGTTGCATTTCCTTTTTATTAAGTAAATTGTTGTGATGCTCATCCAACTGGTGGTTTCCATATTACATTAATTGTTGACTTTAGTTTGTAAAGATTTTTGTGTTTGTTTCATCTTGTGCTTTCTCCACAATCAAGATTTTTGTTGCCAATTTTATTTTGTTGTGAATAAATTAGGTGTTGGACAATTTGGTAGTCATCTAGTGCTATAAGAACATATATATGTGCCATTTATCATTCTATATATGGATGTTTTTTCCAATACATGAGAATGTTATATCGACCCTCATGTCATTGAGAATCATGAGTGTCTGCTCATTGTCCGGGTTGGTCACTTAAATGGTTTTGGGATGTTGGAGGTATCTAGATTTAAATGGTTTCTTGTGTGACAAATTTGCTAGTTGGTTTGTTTATGGACATTCTTTTGAAGCTTGGTGGTGTGCCTGATATTTTATAGGAGTTATCTGTTGCTCTTTCTCTACCCCTAATCGACCTAAATACAATAAAACTTCTCAATTTATTGAATAATTTAAGCTAGGGTTTCCAAATTCCAATTTGGCTACAAACCAATTTCTTCAACGCCAATCGAATCAAACCCTAATCATTCGGGCCTCTTAAAACCCAAATCAAGCAACTCGTCCGGTAATACAAAACCTCAATCCTAGGGATAGCCAAGAACTCACCGAATCTCGAGTCATTCAGTGCCAAGACAAAGCTGTCCGAGGAGGACGCCGCCGCAATTTGAGGGTGGCTCCATGAGTAGCGCCACCGATCCGTGGTGGCGTGGGGCCTTGGGAGGAGATGACGACTCATGGGCGGGGCTAGAGCTTAGAGAGAGAGAGCAGAGAGGAAGGGGCTTCGTGGATCTATGGCAAGGTGCTTTGCTCTCACCAAACCGAGGTCCCGAAGTTTGCAAAGAGTCCACAGGATCATTGGCTAATGTTTTTATAACAAAACACTTTCATCGACTTACAGAAAGCCGGTTCCCTTTAAACCGATTCTAAAGTGGGATTAAATTTTAATCCTATTTATTAGCGCCGGTTTTCTAAAACCGGCTCTCCTTATCTCGCTTTCTATAATTATATCAGTGTAGTGTCGTTTTTATTTTTAAAAGGTTACAATGTATACAACTTCACTGCTAGGTTTGTGGGTTTAGAAAACACTCACAAACATTCATAGAAATTTCACAACAAACCAAAACAAAAAGAGACACAAGATTGTAAACCCTAGTTTGGCATCAACTCTTCGTACGCCTAGGGCCAAACCGTAAAATAAACAATCCAAAGAAAAGGGGTGAAAATACATGAGTACAAACACTTTTTGATCACCACTCTAATAAACAAAAGATCGCTACCCTCTAGATTGTCTAGTGCCCACACACTCTCCTCCTCAAACGTCTACACCCGCTTAGTAACAAGGTAGCTTATATAGATGCCCCAACGCCTCAAATATAGTCTATACCTCTTTAAAAATCTCGCTACTAACTTTAAACCTTCCAAAAATTAATCGATGCAAACTCTGTCGTAATAACCTGCAACATGGCCCCGATCACGACCTGATCAATTTCTCGTTACGCTACAATGACCTGCACTCCATCAACCTCCTCGGTCATGCTTTAGACTGAAGCTGGTGCATCCGATCTCCCGATCTTGACTCACCCAAGAATCAGCCTCACCTCCTCGCTCCTCACCACATAGTCCTCTGCAAGGGCGACGATTTTATGGCGCGTTTCACAAAACTTTCTCCAAACTTAATCTTCAATTCACCCAAGTTTGGTCTTCAAATCTTCCCCAAGAATAGATATTCAATCAATCATGTCAATCATACTCAACAATAGGTATCTCTTTAATTGAGTTCTCCATCCATATTTAGTCTACAATCAAAAGCTCTCTAAATATGGGTCTTAATATGATCTTGCCTTCAAGTCAGAAATACTATACCATAACTCCCACCAAAATATCCCAAGATATTTGCCTCGCCAAGACTTCGCCATGCCATCATCACCTATGCCATGTCACTGGTTGCCATGTCACCTATTGTCCTGGTGTCAAAATTATACCAATTAAAAGTGCATTTGCACTCAACAAGGTTGATAAACTCTAATTCAAAAACAAAATCCAACTGTCTAAAATACTTTAATTAGCTAAATCGTTTTGATACTATGCCTTGTATTATAATGATAGTAGTATCTTAAAATAAAATAAATATGTTAGTTGACAAATTATATATTTTATCAATCTAATTATTTAACTAGTACAAATAAAATAATATGTTAATATAGCATGTTACCAAATATACTTTTTCGGGTTTTCCCCATAAAATAAATTTTCCAACTCTATAATTGGTTTATGATTAGGTGGTATCCGCGGGTGCGGGCGGGGGCGGGATGTTCTCTCGCCCTATCCTCGTTAATGGCGGGACGGGATTCCTCATCCGACTCCCCGACGGGGAAATTTCTTCCCTCATCCCCATCCCCATCGGGAATCCCTCCTGTGATCCCCACGTGGACTTTCTAGTTGTAAAATATTATTACATATTGGAACATAGAAAACAACTCAAATATAAATATATACATATAAAATTAAGGATAAGACTCAAAACTACTTTAACATAGGGCTCTTTTATATCTAATTTTAATCGTTATTAGTTTAAAATAAATAGTTTATGGATTAGCTAATTAAATTTAAAAATTAGAGTATATTATCACCTATGCCATTGAATTTTTAATGTTGGAAAAATTATACATACATATACACATAATATATATATATATATATATATATATATATATATATATATATATATATGATTTTAACGGTCCTGATCCCCACTGCTGGAGGGCATTCTCCGTCCCCATCCCTGATTTAGAAAGCTGGGACCTGATTGCGTCCCCGCCCCCATGGGAGGGATTCGGGAATCCCCATCCTCGGCGGGTCGGTCCTCATGGATCGGGATTCCCCTACCATTACCACCTTTCTATTTACTGATAATGATAAATAAAAATAATTTTCAAATATATACAAAGTCTTAAATGCGCTTAAATTATTATTTTTCCTCAATTATTTTAATTATAAAATTATAAAAATAAATCTATAAAAATTTTCTCTAAACAAATTGTACATCTATTTTAATAATATACATAAATGCATAAATAATGGATAAATTAAATATTTTATATGTCTTTCAGCTTTGTAGCTTTGAACATTTAACATTTCTACATTAATATATAGGTTGATAATTCCTTTATTATATTTCTCAGTTATAATTACTTAATAAAAGTATGTTTGTTCTATATATTAGAATATTATTTATTTAATAAAAATTTCAAGATATTTAAGTAAAAGAAATTGTATCCGATTACATGTGTGTCATTTTTATTAAAAATTATTTAATTTCTAAAAACCCCCTTTATTAAATTGAGAGTGATATGGATTAAGATTTCGGTATTTATATTAAAGTGCGAATTGTGTCAAGATATATGCATAATTTTGACTTTGTATATGGTGATATATCTACATAAATAAATACTCCTATATTATTTATTCATTATAATTTTAGTTTAACTGAATCTTTATTTTATTTTTCATTGTTATTATTATTATTTTGACATATTTCCATAACCTGAATCAATGTTATATGTGTGAGTTTATACCCTCAACAAATTTTTTACAAAAGTCCAAAGATATATCCCAATAAGCCTGCCATTACCCATTACCAGCATTGTTTTTCTTCTAAATATTACATAAAAATTTTATAAATAAAGGACCCATTTAAGATTTATTAACCATACGGCGCATCACTTTTGTCAAATAAATAAATAAATTAATTATTAACTATAAAACATATGGAATTGTTGGAGCATACCATAAGAAAACCCTTCTCAGTGATAACACAACATTACTTAGCAGTGCCCTATTTATATTAATTAAGAAAAATATTATAATTAAATAGCAAACAACTATTTTCTATATCCATTTTATCATGCTTACTCATGCTTTTAATTATAATCATAATATAACATATCATTCAAATCAACCATGCATCAAGAAAGGTTTCATATAGTAACATGTATCAATTAAAAATTCAATTTTCAATTAACGTAGGATTCAATTCAATATTTGTTTGTTATAACTAAGAAATTTTTTTGTAATCATGAGGTGGTTCATCTTTTAGTTTAATTGGTGTGTTTAGATCTAAATTGCTTATCCTAATAGAGATGTGTATGTCATAATATTTAGTAAATATTTTATAACATATTAAAAATTAATGATATATATATACATGTCATTGATTTTATTTATTTATTTATTATTATTATTTTTATCAATGCTTTGTTGAAGGGGTGTATAACACAAAAGGTATACTTCTTTAAATAATTCCTCACTTTTTCAAACTTACCTTTTAGTCATTTTACTATTTTTAAGTAAACTATGTTAGTCCTTTTTAGGGTTAGGCTTTTAGGTTTATGGGGATTGATATGTCTCACTTAAAAACAAATGAGAGGGACTGTAAAAAGGTGATAATATGAAGAAAACAAACTAAAAAGGGTAAGTTTGAAAAATAAGACTATTCAAGAAAATTATACAAATACAAAAATAACTACCCTCCGTTTAGACCTAGTCATAAAAATTATTTTGGTAAATTTAAAAATACTCAAAAGGCAAAATAGTAATTTCATCACGTGTGTTATTTTATAGTGTCAATTGAATACTATGGGATAATGGAATATATGTCATAAATACATTATTGGGATTGGTGTATTTGAACACGACTTGCTAAGCAATCTAATTATATGAGTTTTACCTTTTGACCACCCATGATTAGGGATTGTTGATTATGATCATATGAGTGGACGATTGCACCCAAAGTATTATGATCACGATATGCACAAGCGGAATCAAGGGAAGGGCAGGTGCTTTGAGAAAACCCCTTTGCCTATTAAATGAATATATATATATATATATATATATATATATATATATATATATATATATAATTAAAAATTTATATGTGAAAAGGATATATTTTAAAATTTTACCTACACTATTTAAAATAAATTAAATGAAAACAATAAAATCAATGTGTGATAATAACAACTAAATCTATGGTTTATCAATTTTTTCAAAATAATAATAATAACTAATATGGCTAGCCAATCATGAATCTTTAGATATTTTTGCTTTTAAATTTATATTTAGATATGTTTTTATTGAACTTATCAATATATAATTATCAATTTTTAGGATATTAATGTAAAAAATAGTTATAATAAATAAAAATAAAAAATAAACCCTTACGAAAATATAATTGCTTCTTCAAAATCTCTAGAAAAAATCATTATAGGTTGCGTTGATTAGTGAGTTTTCTCACTTTGTGCAATCTCTTCTGAGTTTATGTTTTATTTTTCATCAAGATTTATCTTATTTGTTTTATATATAATTTAATTTGTTTAATTTTGTGTGATTATTTGTCAAATATTTGTTTGATTATTTTTTATGAAAATCATTGTGAAAAACTATTAGATATTTATTATGATTAATTGTAATAAAAAATTTGGATTATTTATTGGATTATTTATTTGTTGAACAATTATTGTATTTAATAATTGAATTAGATTGTGAATTTGTGTTAAATTATTTTTTAAATTTTATTTTTTTTGTTAATTTAGTGCTTAATTATTAGTTGATCTAATTATTAATTATGTAGATATGATAGGTTTTTACATGTAAATAAAAATTTTTGGATCAATGCATATTATATAATGTTGAAATATTGATTTCAAGATTGAATTAATAGAATTGTTTAATATATATAAATTTTTTAAATTTAAATTGAGCACCCTCTTAATTTTTGGTTCTAGTTTCGCGCATCGACGATATGCTCATGACGTCTAGTAGGTCATTAGAGTAATTAGGACAAATTTACCTTTTGACGTCTAGTGCGGTTATGTTGAGCAAGTAATAATTATAAATGATCATCATGAAGGAATTCGTTCTAAATGAGTTAATATCCTATGCAGTCATAAACAAGTGAGATTAGAAGACCTTGGCCAAGTTAGTCACACTAATTGTGTGGGACATGAATGATAATTTGGTAATCTTACTCTATTATGATTATTGGTATATAATCAAGTTTAGTAAGTTTGACATTTTCCATGGTTCTCACTCAGTTGGGATACAAGAACGTTTATACACATATAATAATCTTAATTGGAAAGGTTTTGTAATGATATATACACGATGTGGGCTCAAAATGCTGGCTAGATGTTACCCATGCCCTTTGGTACCCTCATATTGCCAATTAAAACAAATCAAAGAGTCATAGTTAAAAGAATTAAAAAATAATCTTATTTTAAGTGTGAAGTAAAATTATCAATTTACAATTTTACTTTATGATATAAAGTGAAATTATAAATTCATCTAAAGTTTGAATTTTGATCAAAATTCGATAGAATCGAATAATTAACCAATATTATATATGCTTAAAAACAAAAGTTGATTTAGGGCTCATACGTATATCTTCACAATAAGATAATGTATATCATTTTATTATATTTTATAAAATTTATATAAATATGACGCTTCTCTAACTTTAGCAACACAATTCTATTCTCTTATATTATTAATTTTCTCATCTTTTCCACTTTCTAACTTTGACCACAGTTTTTTAGAAAAAGATGAAGCCTTTTATGGAGACGTTGGATTTTGATTTGACTCCCAAAGGCCTAGAACAATCCAAGAAACAAATTTGGCACATTTAGAAATAATTTTTAAATTTTTTTAATTAATTTGATTAAATTAAGGTAGTTATCAACTCGTCCATATTTAAAAATTTCTCTATACCTACATAAAATCTGAATGTATTGTATATTTTGTGATATTTTCTCAATAGCAGGATGGGGCATAATAATATCTCACTATTATGTACATTTCATAATTTATTTAAATGTTGAAATTTGAATATTCTAATATTGAAAAATTAGTTTCTTATTTATAATTAATTTTATTAATATTAAAATATATTTATTCAAACAACATGCAAGCTTCAATGTTGTATCACTATGAAGTTGTACGTATAAAAAGGCAAGCAGATACATTAAAAAAAATGTTCTCAAAGAAAATATTTGGAAAGTATATTAGATACACACAGATGGAGGATATTTGATCAATTTTATTTATGCAGTATTTAATTGGCAAGGGTGTACAAACATATTTAAAAAAATCATTTATGTACAAGTAATTGGAATGTTATCAAAAATATACATACATTAATTCATTTATAAGAAATTAATAATAAATAAAAAAATTATAAATAACAAATGCATATGATTAAAAGTAAAATTCTATGATATGTAATTTTTTATTTAAAAAATTACGTTTATTTATTCATTCATTCATTTATTATGTGTGTCTTATTCATCTAAGAAATTAACTATTATTTTGGTACAATATTAGCAAAATTGAGACACATAATATATTATAATTGTGCAAGTCTTTATTCAATGCAGATTGTGTGGCTCGATGTTATTTGTGTGACTTATACAAATTCATTCATTTTTCCCATTAATATTCCACCATTTATCAGAGTCTTTTTAAAAAAAAAAAAAAAAAAAGATTATCACAGTCATTTTTACGGTGCAAAATTTAAGTCAAATAAATTTGTTATATCAAATTTAAAAATTATTAGATGTAAAATATATTGAGTTATTGAGTTGTTGGAGGATACTGAAATAGTTAATATTTTATTTGAAGAATTTTTAAATTAATCGGTTATGATGAAAGACAAACTATAAATAACTTTTTCATTAATATATCAATCACTAATTTATAATTAAGAGTTTTTGTGGAGGTTGGATCTGAAAACATACACTACTTGGTTTGAGGGGCGTAGCGTGCATGAGGATGCACAAATCTTCAAAACTATTTGTTTGTTTAAAGGTTCACGCTTGATGCAGTACCTTGAACGGTGAGATTATTCTTTTCTTTTTAATATATTAGGCAAAATGCAAATGGAGAGATGTGCATTTCCACTCTTTTAATTTTTCTTTTGAAAAAAATAAAAAAATCTAAATTAAAATAAAAAATGTTATACTATTAAAACGACGGAAAAGAATTTAAAATTTATAAAAAAATTAATTGGATGGGAATTATGTGGACCAATTTTATTAGACAATATGACAAATTATGAGTATTGATCTATGAATTTTGTTTTTGGTTACACATAATTTCAGATAATGTGAATGTAAATAATACAGAGAATACCGTTTTCTGTCTTATTTGTTATTCATAAAACTTGTGTTATAATTTGAATGTTGTAATTGAACTATGTGTCGAGATAATGTGAGTGTAAACAACGAAGATAATACAACATGATCATGTTAAATTGTGTTTACCATGATTTCATTGTACGTGAAAAACTCAATTGATCATCTTATTACCCAAATGGAGAGGAAATTAATCTTGCAATCGCTTCAAGAACTTAACTTAATTAAATTGTGTTTAACATGATTTGGCGGTAAAATTCGCATAAAAAAAATAATTATTGCAAGATTTTTCACATGTTTACTTTTGATAAGCAATTAAGTCAAAATGAGTGTCTCCAATGGGATTCGACTAGGGATGGCAATAATACCCAAACCCGACCCTACCCGACCCGTCCCGATCCGATCCGAGTTTGACGGATAAAACCCGATTTGACCGGGTTTCGGGTCGGGTTCGGGTAAAACCCAACTTGTATGAAACGGGTGCGGGTGTGGGTATGGGAATTCTAATACCCGACCCTGCACTGCACTCCAAAAATTAAAAATTATTAAAATATTTATATAATATATATATACTAATATGTTCTATAACTTAACAATTTAGGGTTTTTTATTTTTCCTCTTTGTTTAGTCTTGTAATTTTATAATTATTTTATTTTATTTTATAAAAAACTTATAATTAATTTTAAGTTATTTTTCTATAAAAAATATATTTTTTATTAATTTTTTTAATATGGAGGCGGGGCGGGTATATCCACGGGTACCCGATTACCCGTCGGTGCGGGTGTGGGTTGGGGTTTTTAAAACTCGTCGGGTTCAGACATACTAGCGGGGTAGCGGAGTGCGGCGTATGGTAAAAACCCAGACCCGACTCGACCCGACCTGCTGCCATTCCTAGATTCGACTCAAATTCATAAAAAAAGTGATTGGTATCAAAAAAACAAAAATGTGTGCCTCCAATGGCAATCAATTTGAATTGATAGTGAGTGACTGGTAAAAACAAAACTATAACAAAAAAACAAATTTGAGAATTTCCGGCCAGCCATAGGGCTTCAAACAATCTCCATACTCCAGCAACCTCACATGAGTGTCTCCAATGGCAATCAATTTGAATTCAAAGTGAGTGACTGGTAAAAAAACATACAACAACAAAATAAATCTGAGAAATTCGGGCTAGCCCTAAGGCTTTAAACATTCTCCATTCTCTAGCAAGCTCACATGGCTTAGTTGAGAGATTTTGGGAGGTTCTGGCCAAGGTGAAAAAAAGCATCCCAAAAGTCTCTACGACGGTCACACACCATGAGCCCACTCCACCACTCTCGCTCTATTTGAATGACCAAGGAAAATGAAGTTGACATGGCAAAATATTCTGACGTGGCAAATTTACGATGACGTGGCAAAGGTTTTGGCACAACTGACATGTCTCTAGTCAGCTGACTGGGCTTTTCCCGGCCTCCAAGTTAGTTAATGACGATGTTAATTCACTGAGTGACCTATCTGTGAAATAGTTAGTGACTTTAATGAGCATTTTGAAACAAACCAAAATTCGGTGAGCAAACTGGTATTTTGACAAAGTTGACTAATTTATCAAGAAAATTAACCCAAAATATTCTTATAAAAGATTCATCAATCATCGGAGTAAGTCTGTACATCAGTGAAGAAAACAAAGAAGGATATTGAGAGGGATCTTTTGGATAGTGGGAGAAATAGATCATCATCTTTCCCTTTCTAATGAGGTAATTAGTGATTTAAGAAGCAAGAGCAATTGCTGCTGATCTTTAATGGATTTGCAAAGCAATTCTATGTATTTCATGGACTCATGAGGAAGGAGGCCTGACATGAAGAAGGGAAAGAGTTGAGAGTGTGTGACCTCCATGAGCTCCATGACTTTGTCCAACCATCTCTCTGTTTCTTCTCCTTCTTCTTTGCCAATACTCTCTGCAGTGTTTAGTAGTGGTAGTAGTTCTCTTTCCTCTTTCTGGAAGTGCTCTTTGCAGTGTTCCTGTTCATGATCCCCAACAAAACCAGAAACTTCAATGTATATGCTTGAAAAACTAAATAATCTTGCAATGGAGTCTATTGAAAGATCACATACTTTACTTAATTGTGACCTATAATTAGAATTTGTAAGAAGGATTTGTTTTAAATATATATATATACATATTGTTGAAACACTGATTGATCAACCAGCAGTTTCAAAGAGCTAAAACATGCGTGAGTGATTCATTAATTTGAAAGAAAGGAGCTAGATATAGGAATTAGCATATGAACTCTGAGGAAAAACAGAGAAAGCCACAAGCACAGAAGTAAATGATTCATTAATTCATGGATCATTCTCAAATCATGCAGCAAAATTTCATCTGCCTAAACACATAATAACCAACTTAATACTGTGACATTTCAGGGTCAGGATGGACGGAATGAGGATAAATTGATCATATAAAGCTGACTAAAGAATAACAAAAGTTGGTGGTGAATCTGGTGCAAAACTTTTTGCTATACCTATTCTGTTCTTTGTCAAACATAATCATAAAATTCATATTGGGGTTAATGTCCACTTTCATGAACACACTGTTATTTAAAACTTATATCATCTACATTTCCCTACAGAAACCATGTGAAACTAGACAAGAGTGAAATATATGTATATGAAAGAAACCACAAAATTAAGTAAACAAACAAAGTAAAATTATCTTATGCATATGTCTCTACTTTAAAGTGGTGTTTAATAAATTATCCATAAATAATCATGGCTAATCACAACATTCATGTTGGGGCCCACGTCCACTCTCATACCTTGTACATTTCCCAACTGATATGCCTCCCTATATTCAAATAATCACTACCATAAAGAAAAACTGAAAGACATGAAACTAGATAGAGCGAAATACACCCATGAAAAAAAAACTACAAAATTAAATAAACAAAGTAACAAACAAACATATAAATATATATATATATATATATATATATATATTGCTATGAGTGAGATGATATATTATAAATGAGTAATTAACAAGCAAAGTATATTATATGGACCAATGGAAGATTGCATTGATGTTACTGAGCTTGAAAGCCAAGGAAAGGCCTTAACTTTTCAAAAGGCCGCACCATCAGATAGCAAAACAAATACAAATGCACGCACGCATGGCCCACCGCTAAAACATTAAATAAATGGGTTGAAGAAGACAAGGCTGAGATCATCTACCAACCTGCAAGGTTTTCAAACGCTGTGAAAGATTCAGCATGGCTTCCTGGTAGCACGGCGCCTTTGGCCCCATCGCTATCACTGACTTCATGTCCTCCTTGATCCCATTCATCATCGGCAGCTCCTTTGCATGCTTTCCATATGCCACCCCACATAATCCTAATTAGATTTAAAATTAATTAGTTAAACAACATATTAACCTTATAATTAACCACCAAAACCACCAAGATGAACATGTTTAGGATCTAGGGATTGATGAGGCGATGAGGCGGTGAAGTACCTCTGTCCTCGGCGGCCTTTTCCAAGAGAGGGAAAAGGAATCGCTCCTCCATCTGGGCGTGCTCCAGCATTATCTCCACAAGCTCTGCATACCTCCTTCCGGCGGCGATCCTCCCTCCCCCGCCACCGCTGGCAATCTCCTCCGCCCAACGTGACACCCCCTCAAGATGCTGCTCGATGCTACGGTGCTGTAAACCCACAGCATTCCTTAACTCCGCTGCTACCGATGAGCGATCAGTTCCATTCTCCGCAGGGGATGGAGGTCCAGGGAATGTGGAGTCGATGTAGCGGAGGATCATGTCGGCGGATCCAGAGATGCTCTGAGAGCCGCAGCGGAGGACAGGGTGGTGGAGGATTGGGGATTCCGAGGGGATGAACTGGAAGGTGGAGTACTTGTAGAGGAGAGAGATGCGGATCCTGGCGGCGATTGGGCAGGACTCGGATCCAAATAGCTGGAAGGTCATCGTCGCCGGCACCGGAGACGATGATCGGCGGGGAGGTGGCGATGATCGCTTAGGTTTAGGAGCGCAGTTACCCATTGTTTAGAGATGGAGAGGGAGATGGGGTTTTGAAATTTATGAGGAAATGGAGGTGTTTAATGTGAATTGATGGAATTAAAAGGGCGGTGGTTTTGGGGGGAAGGAGATGGAGGAGCTCTCATAGGCATTGCCTGCGAGTTAAAAAGGCGGGAACTCATTCTAGATATCCCTCGGGATCTGGGACATTGAAAATGGATGGATGGGATTATATCATGGGCGTTGAAGAGATGACGATTCATCCGTTGCTTAGTTCTTTTAAGTTTTGGACTGGGCCTGCTTCAATTTTGAGGCCTGGTCCATTATTATGATTATTTTATTTTATTTTTATTTTATTTTAAATGGAAGTAAATTAATTTAATCTATTCTTATCTTATTTTAGTGTTTTGTACTATATATCATTTTACATATTTTCTAAGTGGTATGATAATAATCAAGATAAAAAATATTAATACAAAAAAAAGTAAACATAGCAAAAATTTTCTAGTTGAAATCACTTTTTGATATAGTAAATAAGATTTACTGTCAAAGGATTTTTGGTCTAGTGATATTAGCTTTACTGTGAAAAATGTGTTGTGAAAAACTCAAGTCCTATTAGATGTAATGATAGTAATCAATCCTGTTGCTGATGTATAGCCCATCCTTTTTGTCATCGAATGAAACCAAACAAACAAATGCCCACCTCCTAGACAAATGAACAAACATCCAATTCACTTATAGCATGGGCTGAGGTTGAATTTTTTTTGTGAGGGCCAAAAATATTTTTAAAGTGAGTTAAAAATCTTTTCGTAGAGAACAAGTTAAAAATGAATGAGGCAAATATTTGATTTTTATAAATATTTTTCTAAAACTATATTTTTTTTTTAATAGCATATATATATATAAATAATAATTTTTAAAAAATCAAGTTTCTAAACAATAAATTAAAAAAAAAAATTGGAACTATATAACCAATTTATTAAATATAAAAAAATGTTAAACTATAAAACTTTATAATCAAACTATAATATTTTTAGCCTATATATTAATTTGTCAAAAAAAACCAACTCATTAAACAATAGACTCTTACTAAAAAAAAAATTATATAAATCAATTTATAACCAACAGCCATGGTTCCTTTTGCCCATCCCTAGCTAGAGGGGGCACGGGCCGATTTTCGGGCCCGACCCGGCCCGGAAAAGCCCGTCTGTTCAAGTAACCCGGCGGGCCGGGCCGAAAACCCGTAATCAGCTCGCATTGTAGTGGGCCTAGTTACGAGTTATCCTTATCTCAAATGAAAAGGTATTTAACATAACAAGTTCTTAATTGTCACAACTAACCATTAAATTATAAATTTTAACGGATGAATCTAAATATGCTTAAGTTTAATAAAAAAAAAGGTAAATTTTGAAGTTAGTAAGCTTTTTTTATTTATTTATTTATTTATTTATTTTTTGCACTAACAATATGTTCAGCATAATATTATCTTGTAAAGTTTGATAATTAAGCTAAAGTGGAGACATACCCGAATAGCAATGAATAGTTAGCAAGTGGCAACTATGAATTAAAGTAAGAGAATTATATAAGTTTTAATTATTATATACTCATAAAGATATCTTAACAACTTAATTCAATAGAGAAATGAATTAAGTACAATCCCTCGTCCTCTTTTTTTTTTAAAGTTATTTTAAAATTATTTTGAGTTGTCTCAAAATTTTTAATCGGTTAACAATTATATTTTTGTTTTAAGATAAATTAGGAAAAAAATCTTAATTTGTAATTTTTGTTATATATATATATATATATAAAATAAATCATAAGTGAAATATAGAGTAGTGTATTAGATACTTATAAGGTTTTTTGAGGTCATTGTTTCGGATCTCAACAATAACATTATTAGATTTTTTAATTTAATTTTATAGTAAAATTTTAAAAAATGGCGGGCCGGCCCATAAATCGGCGGGTTCTGGCCCGGCCCGCCGGTTTGTGAGGAGTACCGGGTCCGGGTCAACTGAAGTTGACCCGTAACCCGCCGGGCCCACCGGTTAACCCGGCCTGGCGGACCGGTACTGTAGGCCGGGCCGATTACGTGTCAGCCCAGGGTCGGCTCAAAGGTAAGGCAAATGAAGCAATTGTTTTAGGCCCCCAATTTTTTTAAGGTCTCATCTTTAATTTAGATTTTTTTTATCAATGATTTTAACAACTCAAAATTTTGAAGGACTCCAAGTAATTATTGTAATATAAAAATATTTTAATTTAATATTTAATTAATGTTTTATAATCCTAGCTAACTTTTAAAATTTTCAATAATATCATAAAATATTAAATATTTTTATTTTAATGATTAATCAGTCTCATATCTTCTTTAACTAATTATTAAAAATTTTATTCTGATCCTCTAGATATTTTTCATGCATTTTTTCTCCAAAATTAATATAATATTCATTAATTTTAATTATAAATAAGAGCTTTTGTAGTTTTTATATTATTGCAATTTTTTTTGTTACATTTTCGCTTTGTTGAGTTTTGCTTATAAATTTTAAATATATCCCTTTATCATAAGTTTAGTAGCATGTAAAAAATTAAATAAACATGTATTTATTGAAATTAAATTTTATTTAAATTTAATTTTTATTAAAAAAATAAAAGATTTTATTCTAAAATTTTGTTTTAGGCCTCTAGTTACCTTGAGCCGCCACTGGGTCCGCCATTAACCGACCCGAACTCGACGGGTTGGGCCCAACGGGCCTGATTACCCGGCCTGTGCCCCTCTCTATCCTTAGCTCCGTTTTGACTTGTAGGATACGCGCACGCTCTTACTGTGCTTGTTAGACTATTTAAAAAATTTTTGATAAATGACAAACATTATTATTTATTCTCAAATGACATGACAAAGCCAATCACCATCTCCTCTCGATCAATAAATTCTCTCCATCTTTTCAATTAATTATAGTTTTCTTAGATAAAAGCGTCACAATTGACTGACAGTCAACGGTAAAATGTATTGTAATATGTATATATATAAAGTAAAAAAATGAAGCTTCTAGCTTATTACTTGTACAAGGCTACAAGCTCAATATGTTCAGGCCTTCACCCACAAATAAGATAAAATCAAAATCTTATCTTATATTTCCAATCTCCCAATAAAGAATATTCTGTAATAAGTTTAAAAAAACAGGGAGGCATATTCTTGGGGGGAGGGGATTCATAGCACGATTGATTTAGATAATTGAAGAAGATAAGAAGGAAAGGTACGTGAAGGGGCAAGCTTAGTAGTCTGGAAGCGCCGGAGTATCTAGTGGTTGTCATTCTTTCATCAAGTCACCCTCTTTTTAACAGTATCATGCACGCATAGCACGATACAAAGAGCACACGCGTGGCCCTTAAATGTCCTTATACAATGGACTAAAGATCTACGGCTTTTGGTCTAGTGTCAGTTCAGCACCCTCCCATTCATCATTTATTAGTTGTCTAGCACTCATTATCTCATTAGATGAAGTCTCTGGAATTCCAACATCATCACATTATTTGTTAGTCCCCAAATGTTAAATTTCCATCATTAGAATATGGAAAATATGTGAATCCATCCAGATGCGCGGTTGGAGAAAAGTTAGTGATATTAAGCTAGTGTTTGTTTGGAAGAATTTGGGGTTACTTGAACTTGAGTTATTTGGTTTTTAAAAATACAGTGTTTGTTTTATAAGATTCTAAAAACCCATGTAACTCATATTACATTTAATGAGGGATTTGATTTAAGCTAAATTAGACATAACTCAAAATCTCGGGAGTTAAAAATCCTTAGGTGATATATAAATATATGTGTGTGTATATATTAATGTATATGCATATATACATACATACATACATACATATTTTATATAAACATATATAGGTATGTTTTACATATACATACATACATATACATATACACCTATGCATATATGCATATACCCACACATATACATATACCTATACATAGTGTGTTTACATATACATATACATATGCATATACATATACTCATATACATATCTGTATATATATGCATATATTCATATATACACATATATACATATACTTATATATAGAGAGATATACACGTACATAGATGTGCAAATATACACACATACATACACTTATACACGTGTTTTCCAACTCCAGATTTATCAAATCCTTCCAAACAAATAAAAATTCTTATAATACAGTAGTTCCAGTTATACCTAACCAAACACAAAATTTGACTGCATTGTATTTTGAAAACTAAGTATTTTCAGTTACACTATAACTGGAAATTCACTACATTTAGAATTACATCCATTCAAACGTCACCTAAGTTTCATATTTGCAGTTCGAGAAAAATTAGTGATATTAGATTTTAAAACAAGTAGTTAGATTTTATTAATTTTTCAGCATGATAGTAGAAATTGAGTTAGATGATTGCAATTGATTACTATATATCTCACATCCTATTTTACATTATTCATTACACTATTGAAGATATTGTGTTGAGAACTTAACATAAATACGGTTCACAAGAGATGTTTTACTGCCATTGAATTAAAATCTAATGGCTGGGTATAAACAGTAAAATTGAATTCTACAAACATTAATAGGAGACGCGATCTTTATATATATATATAAAATTTAAATACTAAATTCAATACCACATCAATGAGAACTGCATCAATTTATTCTATTTGGTCCCTTTGTTGAAATAAGACACATATAAATGATGCTTACCTACAAAAATAGTGCACAAATGGCAAGAAGAGTCAAATTGTAAAAATTCTGAATTTTGACACTTGTGCTTAAAACCAAATTAATCATTTTCATTGATGCAAATGATGATTTATAAGTCTTTTATTCAAAGTGGAGCAGGTCATTGGTCTCAATCCAGAGAACAGTTTAGAATGCTATTCATTCATGCAAATCCAAACAGTGAATGACTACCCCTCCAGCAAAAGCTTGGCATAGAATCTGGGAGAAAATATTTCACAACATCATCTTTATAGCTAATCATCTCCACAAAAGACACAGACTTTTAATTCCAATGTTGATATTTGTTCATTCTCAGCCTCATTTGTCAAACAGCCTGAACTCAATTATAAAAAAACAAACAAACAAACAAATATAAATGCAGTGATTCAGTAAATTTTAGTTTCTATGCGGATCGTGTTGTGGTTGTCAACACACGTCTGCAGTATCCTCCACCACCATCCCCCTACTTTATTTCAATCCAAAATCCTCTCAAGATAAAGCCTCAATTGTGCTCCCCCTCCTCTTCATCAGAGTTCTAGTATCCACTTAGTTCATTATGGCTACCTGTGGAGGCCTGAGGCAGTTCTTTGAGAAGTCAATGCCGGAGAATTCTTCATTTTTAGAGTCACTGTCTGCATGGAATCATATTACAAACATAAAGCCGCTCGAAACCAGTATTGGATCAATGACTGAACTCCTGCCGTCTAGTTATGGTGAGAACAATGGCAAGAAACCAGCATTGGATCCTCCACCTGGTTTGCCCAAGCATAAGCATCAGTTTAGTATTGACTCTTTGCAGCTCTGCACTGAAGGACTTGGGTCTGAGAGCTTTGATGGAGTTGAGAACTCGATGAAGGGCTCTGACGATGATGACTGGAGTGGAAGTGGGATGATGAGTGACAAAGAAGGGAAGACGGCGGACAGGCAATCAAGGTGTTACTTAGAGGTGAAAGCAAAGGAGCAATGGGAGGCGATTTCCACCCCCAATATCAACATTAGGTAAGAGTGGCAAGCCATGGATGTACTTCAAATCTTACAGGAATGATGGGAGGTTTGTGCTGAGAGAGATGAGGATCCCTACACAAGAGTTGTTCCATGCTTCTCGTGAAGACGGGAGACTCAAACTCCAACTAGTTCATCAAGAAGATGAGGTCGCTATGGAAGAAGAAAAGGATGAAGGAGATGAAGAATCAGAGCACTCTGATCATGTGGATGATGGTTAGATGATGGGTAAAAGGATTCAGTTCTTGTGCATGTTGATTGTTGTAAAATGTCTCGCTTCACCAAGATCTACTTGAAGGATGGAAAAGATAAAGATTGAAGATAACAAGACAACACAGAGGTGAGCCATAAGATATAGATGCCAAAACTTTTGTTGTATTTCTTGTTCCTGTGTCTATCCCTTAGTATATTTTGAAGCACTTCAAGGTTCTATAAGAATCATTCTCCCAAAAGTAAATTACTTAATTGAATTAAAACAAGTCATGAAGATTTTGTTTCGTGGGGATTAAAAAACACAAAACAGAACTAAAAGGAGGCTAAGGAGCTTGACAAATATATCTTATTCAAGTTCTCGTCACTACAATATAGCATTGAAATGGCTGTTAAAATCATCAGCCGTCAAGAGTTTTGAATATTGTGTAAATACTAAGAAATTTTCCTGTCAGGCTGAGTAGCTAAAGCATTTCCTGTTCACAGATCTCCGGCACTTCATAATTGATCCAACAGGCATGGAAGAGATGTCGGTCAAGTAGCTTTCAAATAAAGGATGAGGTTTCAGGCAAGTTTACAACTTATTACTGGCCCTAAAAACAGGAAGAGACGTGTGGTTTGATCCCACTTTGGAAGGTAAAATCAAAACCATGGAAGCCTTATCTAGTGACTTAGCATCAGGAAGGGCACCTAAAAGTTGATATGCTGATTCAAAGTGAGGAACATGATAAGCTGTACTACCAAGATGAGAATATATGATAATTGGATCAGAATTAGGCAGGCAACTCAACAATGACCAAATGATTGAGATTGCATTGGCTATCAATTATCCCTAAAAGTCAGTACATAAGGGTGCATGCCAACACAAGTGGACACTCTACACGTCTTAATGCATGCCACATCCACACATTTAGAGAATAAGGCATATTCCAAGCACTAAGACAACCTTGTCCTCTCTATACATGATGGCGGACTTGCTTTAAATACTTTTATCGTAGTGAGATCAATTGAATGCTATACATGCTCTTTACCCAAAGGTGTCAGCCAAGAAAAAGAAATTAAAAGGCAAGACAAAAAAACAATTATAGCCAGTTAATTAAGTTGTACTTTAATCTTATCACATGTTTACAGTTCATCATTCAGAGATTTCCAGTGCCACCACATTACTATATGAATGGTTCAGAAAGCTTGAAGGAATATTGATTTTGAGATTGATATAAGCATAAGGTAAGATTTTCCCTGTTTGTTTTAGACTTTTAGTATACCTATACAGTAAGTTCTGCAGCTGTCAGTACGAGGACATACCTTGTATAAGTCTGGACACCAATTCCAAAAACAGCACCCATTTATGCCTCTGGGACCTGACAGTTGAAGGTTTGCAGCAATTTTAGACAACATGCCAAATATAACAATGCATTATTTGCTTACCTACTCCAATTTTTGCATACCAACATGAATTTCAACTTCTGACGTAAATAAATGACACAAAAACATCATAAAAAAATGAAATATTGTGAATCCTGCATCAATAGCTCAGCTGAAGTATCCCAAAGTTTGAATTATTCTCAGGGGATTTCTTAAATCTGAACTACTGATCAGGGCGACTAACTTGGCCACCTTCATTGTCAATGATGGGAAAAAGGACAGCAAATAGAAAGGATTCCAAGGAAGCAAGACACATGCAATTTCATACATAAACGGAGAATTCAACACATTCCCAAGATGCAATTATAAGCTCGAACCACAACTCAGGTATCTAGATACTAGAAAACCAGATATATTAACAAGCATACAGGACAGGATACTTCTAAATAGAGTTAACCATACTCAAGACTTCCTTTGAATGTAAAAGATAAAACTAGCTATAAATTGATTTTTAAGTATAAAGAACTCTTACGAAGTACACAAAACTAAGTAGCAAAAACAAATATATGTATAGCAAACAGGTGCAAATTTTGATATTTTGAGTAAAATGGTTCAAATTCTGCTGCCTGCTTGTCATAATACCCTTAATCATATACATAGGTAGTAATTCACAATGCAAGGGAGAAAGAATAGCGTAGCTGACGATGAGCCGCCCATAAATTCCTCCTAGTCGCATTTTAAAACTATTCAGGTCATCAACCACCAGATTAGTATCAGAAAAATTAATATTCTAGCAATAATCAGCTTGAATAGGACGTCCTGAAGCCACATCGTCCTCCGGAGCTGTCTTCCTTGTCTCTGAAAGCTGTCAGCCTGGAAAACCTAAAACTTTAGCGAACTCTTTTTGCTGATTCTGGAGCACCACCAAAACAGGTAGAACTATTAGAAATTGACAATGCTTATGACTTTAGCTAAGTACCTGAAATTGTAAGTTTTCAGTCTTAGAACTATTATAAATTGAATAAGGCATGTAAGTCTCGTGATTGCTTAGCAATAATCCTCTTAGAAAAAGACAAATGCAAATATTGAAAAAATTGCATATCGGTACAACTTAACATAATAAATACAGTAGAGAAGAGGAATTTAAGAAAAGTTATAAGTTTTTAACATTATCAAACAATCAAACCGACTTTTGTCACAAGGGGTTGTCAAGATGTGAACCTTTTCAATATTGTCCATCATTATTCCTTTGACCTCTGTAACCTGTGCTTTCAACTTAGACATCTTGCTGATCTCCTCTGGATGATTCATCCAATCTGCATCTGTTCCTTCAGTGTTGGACTGCATCCACAGGAACCAGATTTAGAAACCCCAAAGCATCACTACCTATGGAACATCAAAAATGCTATATAGTACTAGCATACCCAAATTCTATATCCAGTTGGTATGCAATGCTAAATTTATCCTCAAGCAAACCATCGTCTTCCTAATCAGCAAGTGGGTGGGAACTGCTATCATTAATGCTCCCCTCATACCGATGCATGAACTCATCCTTCACTCTCTCAAGGAACACAAAAGGGATACTCTTCCCAACTGATTCATCAGCCACAACAAGAAAGACTACAGAAACAAGGAAAACAATTGGTCAGCAAGCTGCTACATCCATATAAGAAAAATCACAAATTAAGAACAAATGGAAGCTGAAAGAGAACTTCATACCAAATCCTCAGTCTACAAGAAAGTTGAAAGTGTGACCATCACATGAGTAAGTAAATCTGTTGCTATTTGGTTGCACAGCAATGGTGCTAAAATTTCCAGTGAAAGAAGTGTGCTCAGCCAGCACAACATTCCCCTTTGCAACAAAAGCTATATATCAACGTTTGCTTGCTCATTCTGCTATTATTAACCTATAGAAACAAAGCAATTTCCTTGTAATATATATTCAATAGCTACTCAAATCAAGAACCAGTTCAACAAAAAAATGCTTGAATCAGTATACAAGAAAATCCAAATTTTCAGTTTTATAACAATTAAAAGGTAAATTAAAGGGAAAAGTTAAAAATAAGAGCTTGATCAAACTTCCAACCCCCATATCGCCACAATGCTTCTTATGGACAGCTGAAAAGATCTCATTAATGCATATCTAAATTAGATTTCCATTAAACATTTAAATCCTATGTTAAACTAAAAAAAATATAAAAAATTATGTCCCAAATGGACACCTCGATCAATCAAGACATAAATTTTTCCAAAGAACTCCAAATTTTCATCGATATGACGATACATGATCCAGAAATTTAACAATTGGAAAGGAGAATACCAGAAAGGGATCCAACAGCAGGTTCATTCAAAATCCCAAGAATCACAAGAGAACGATCAAAAACATAGAAATATAGATCAAATCGAGATGAATTCTTCAAGACAAACGATTGATCCCATTGAGAAAAAAGATAAAAGAACAAAGATCGAACCTCAGAGAACCCAAAACCGATTGCTTCGTTGCTAAGATCTCCCTCTCGTTCTCGTTGGGAGGACTGGTAGAGAGCTCTAGCTTTGGCGGGGTTTTATACGCCTGGAATGATGATCGTATTTACTTCTCTGCCATTATCTGGCTTTTATGCATTTAAATTTAAATTTAATAAAAAAAAGCATTTTCCCAGACTGAAGAAATTATAATTAAATATTTAATATATATAATAATATACTACATTTTATCCAGAAAAAAAAATTTATTATAAATGCATAAATAGTTGTGCAAGACAATCAGGAATGGCTGGTAAAACGTGAGGTCGGATGAAGTTGGATGGAAAGAGTTGGAGCCACGTTTAATGCTAACCTAGACACATGTTAAAATCACTCACATAGCAGGCTGTTGGACTATGAACTTTCATATATATATATAATGAGGTGGATTAAGAAACTTTATTTCAAAATAATATATAACTTTATTTAATCTTAACTTATCCTTAATCCTATATTCTAAACACATCCACATTTGTGTTCATCAGCAATCATGCACTTTCTTCTTAAGTATTAAAAAAACAACTCTGGAAACAGGGAGAATAATCTATATATGAATCATTCACCAAGTTCAAAACCAAGAAAAAATTAATCAATGGCAACATGATGTAATACAAATACCTGTGAAAGCAACATCTGTGAAAGCAACATCTGCAACATCTGTAATACAAATACCTGTGAAATACCCTACAGATGAAGATTGTGAAAAAGCGTACACAATCATATTTCTATCAAGAAACCATCTAAATATTAATAGGTTACTAAGCAAAAAATAGATCCACAACTAAAAAATCCTTCTTTACAAGCATGAACTTGAAACAGTGCATCAATGAACTTGCATTCAAACCAAAAATCTATGAATGCTAGTGATCAAATTCAGCTGTCTTGCTAGAAGGATATCAATGATCAACTAACAAGCAATTCTCATGGTGATTCAAGCAATGTATGAATTCAATTCATTGTTTCTCAGGACAAATGGGAAATGCAAGCATTAATGGAAAATTAACCAAAAGGCAGAACAATAACAAACCATGCAGAAAATGCCTAAGAGGCTCAATGAAGTCGGGAAATCAATCTCCTCCAGAGCCTTCAAAACATCCTCCGCATTCATCTTCCGCCTCTTCGATTCCTAGCAAACATCACTCGCCCTACAAATTCCCAACCAGATCAAACCATAATTTCATTTCTACAAATCCTAACCCTAGAGGATTCGGAACTCACGTTGCCGAGAGGTAGTGGATGAAGATGCGTGCACTCTCGGGGAAGGCGAGCATCACCTCCTTCTGCACGTTCACGTCCTCGTCCCCACTGTGTTGGAGCTAGACAAGCTTCTCCTTCACCAATCGCCGCACCACGGCCCTTGGGAGCTCCTCTATTGCAATAAAAAAAAAAGACTATGAAGAGGGGTGAGGTATGGGTAACTTGTGTCATTTTTAATTTTGTGGAGTTGGTAACTAGTTGTGTCCGATGGAAGGAATGGGGAGTTGCAGGGTGGTTGAAGAGGAATCCATGGGAATTAGACAACGAGGATGGACGCGTGGCTGGTTGTAGGTAGGGAAGCAAGACCTTAAGAGCTGGCTCATCAGGATCTATTCCTCTGGCTTCTGTGGATGTAACCTTTTGGGATTTTAATATCATATCACATGTGTTTGTATTTTCCTGTGTCATCTTCTTCTGCAGGTTGTGAGAGGAGTGTCTTGCAACAAGTAGTATCAGTGCGGCACAGTCTTGCAAATACATGGAGACAAAGGGACAAGAGCTAAAGAAGATGGAAAAAACATTGAAGACCTATGTGAGGGACCAGACAGAGAAGCTGGTAGAAAGACAAGAGAAGGCCATGAAGGAGCAGTCCGAGAAGCTGAAAGAAAGGCAGGAGAAGGCCATGAAAGATTTACATGACAAGCAGGAGCGGGACATGGAGGAGATGAAGACGATGTTGCTTGAACTCCAGGTAGCAGTCAAGGGTTCTCCAACCCAAAACCCGGGACCATCGTCGGCAATATGTACGAGGAGAGAACCATGGGGCAACAGGGCAGAGCCACCAAAGCTCACCCGACTAGAGTTTCCTAATTTCAATGGGGACAAGCTAGATGAGTGAATGTACCATTGTGAGCAATATTTTGAGTACGATGAGACGGCCGAGGGAATGAAGGTGAAGGTTGCTACAATTCACTTGGAAGGGAAAACACTACAATGGCACCAAAACTTCATGCACAATCGGTTGAGGAAGGAGCTGCCGGGCTTGGAAGAATATATAGAGGCTATATCAGCAAGGTTTGGGGATGACCTGCATGCAGACCCAATGGTAGAGCTGAAAAATCTCAAGCAATCAAGCACTGTTCAAGTCTATTTAGACAAATTCGATGAACTAATGACCAAGGTATTTCTGTCAGAGGACTACACCGTGAGTTGCTTCTTGGGAGGCTTGAGAGAGAAGGTCTGATACCCTGTTAAAATGTTTGCACCAAAGACACTAAAGCAGGCTGTGCGCTTAGCCAAATACAAGAAGGGGTAGTGGATAGTTGGCACAAGAGAGGAAGATTACCAACTAGGAGTGCACCCCTACTTCCTTTACCTAAAGGGTATACTGACGAAATTAGTTCTCATGGAGATAAAGGCGGAGCATGGACATCAAAATTGGTGGAAACTAAGACGTACAAGCAACTCTCCAGGCAAAGAATGGGAAGAGAAAAGCAACAAAAGGGTTGTGCTTTGTTTGCGATGAGAAATATTCACCGGGCCACCGCTGCAAGGGGAAGCAACTTTTCAAATTAGATGTTTATATGGAAGAAGGGGCGGCAGAGACAGAGGAGGGTCAAGGAGAGTCTACTGAACCAATAGAAGATGGAGATTTACCTCTACTCATCTCATCGAACGCGATTGCAAGTATTTCTTCACTAATGAATTACAAAACAATAAGAGTTTCAGGAGTTGCGAATAAATAGAAGATCCACATACTGGTGGATTCGGGCAGTACACATAATTTTCGTGGATGCAGCCATAGTTCAAAGGTTGGGGTGTCAACTGGAGGACTGCACGCTGGTGACGGTGGTAGTAGTAGATGGCAATCGCATGCAGTGCAATCAGGTGTGTGTGTGGGAATGGCCTGGAGAATGCAAGGCCAAGAGTTCAAAACTGATTTGTTGTTGCTACCATTGGACGACTGTTAGATGGTTCTCAGTATTCAGTGGTTGATTCAGCTGGGGCCTATACTATGGGATTTTAAGCTGCTAAGGATGGAATTCAGCTACAATCAAAGGAAAGATAGTACTGCGAGGCTCTCCGCTGCCACGGTTACAGATGATGCAAGGGAAAGACCTTACAAAGGCTCTCCAATTACCATCTCAGATATGCTCAATTCAACTGTGCTCCATCCAAGTAGTGCAGGAGAACTCATCTCTTGACACAACTGGTCCACTCCAATGCAACCCAGAATAAGGAAGATAATTGGCCTCCTTGCTAGCAGTGTACAATGAGGTGTTTAGTGAACCGCAAGAGCTGCCACCAACCAGGAGTCATGATCATCAAATCATATTTAAGGAGTACACCGATCCCATAAACGTGAGGCCATATAGGTATCCCACATACCAGAAAAAACATCATGGAGAACTTGATTGTAGAGATGCTGAGTAAGGAAAATTATGCTCCCGAGGATTAGCCCTTTTTCATCCCCAGTGGTGTTAGTAAAAAAGAAAGATGGGAGTTGGCATTTGTGTGTCGATTACCGGGCTGTGAATGATAAAAATATCAAAGCCAAGTTCCCCATTCCTCTTATAGAAGAGCTACTGGATGAGCTCCATGAAGCTGACTATTTTTTGAAGCTCGACTTGAGGTCCAGGTACCATCAAATCTAGATGAAGAAGGAAGACATCAGCAAGACGGCGTTCCGATCTCATGATGGTCACTATGAATTCATGGTCATGCCGTTTGGTTTAACAAATGCACTGGCAACGTTCCAAAGCTTGATGAATGATATGTTTCGGTCGCATCTTCAGAGATTTGTATTGGTTTTTTTTATGACATCCTTGTGTAGAGAAGGTCTTGGGAGGATCACATGGTACACCTGGAGATTGTATTGAAGATACTGCAGCAACAACAGTTATTTACAAAGAGAAGCAAGTGCTCATTCGCTGTTTGGAAGATAGAGTACTTGGGCCATGTGATTAGCAAGGATGGAGTGGAAATGGATCAACAGAAGGTGGAGTCCATCAAGGCGTGGCCAATTCCTAAATCAGTAAAGGAGCTAAGGGGGTTTCTCTGTCTTGTGGGTTACTATGGACGCTTCATCAAGGGGTTTGGGATGATCTCGCGGCCGCTCACCAATCTGTTGAAGAAGAATAACTTCAGGTGGAATGACAAGAGCATAATGGCATTCGAACAACTAAAGACAGCAATGAGTAGTGGCCCACTGCTAACCTTGCCGAACTTTGATGAGGAATTCACTATTGAAACAGATGCAAACAATTAAGGAATCAGGGTTATTTTGTCTCAAGCGGGAAGACTAGTGGTATTCATGAGTAAATCTCTGTATGAGAAGAATCAGACTCTTTCAACCTACGAGAAAGAGATGTCAGCTGTGGTGTTAGCAGTGCAGAAATGGAGGTTATATGTGTTGGGAAGGCACTTAAAAATTAAAACAGATCATCAAAGCCTGAAGTATTTGCTGCAACAAAGAATCAACACTCCTAATCAACAAAGGTGGATAGCTAAACTCATGGGGTAAGATTTCAAAATTATATATAAGAAGGGATCGAAGAATACAGTAGTGGATGCTCTTTCTCATGAATTTAATCTTTCTACTATGTCAATGGTGAACTCAGAGTTATGGGAGAAGGTCACTCACAGCTAGAAGGAAGATGCAGAACTAACCACTTTGATTGAGCAATTGAAGAAGAATCCAGACTGCAAACCTCAATATACTTGGAACCAAAACCAAATTAAAAAGGAAGGGAAGGTTAGTGGTAGGAAATGAAGAAGAGCTAAAGAAGATTATACTAAAAGGAGTTCCATGCAAGCGCATTTTGGGGGGGGCATTCAAGAATAGAAGTGACGAGGAAGAAAATAAGAGGTTTTTCCTACTGGAAGGGGCTCAAGGAGTCAGTGAAAACATTTATCCGTGCATGCGAAGTTTGTCAGAGGTTTCAAAAGTGAAAATACACCACCAGCCGGCTTACTACAACCACTACCAATACCCATTAGCATATGGGAGGAGATCAGTATGAACTTCATTGACAGGGCTACCATTGTCTCAGGGAAAGATCACTATCTTTGTCGTCATGGATCGCATGAGAAAATATGCTCATTTTCATGGCCTTGTATCATCCATATTCAGCTATTTCCATTGCACTACTTTTCATGGACAATATTTACAGGTTGCACGGACTTTCGAAGTATATTGTCAGGCACTGTGACCCTGTCTTTGTAAGCGGGTTTTGGAGAGAGCTGTTCAGATTGATCGGAGTAAAATTACATTACTCGACCTATCACCCACAATCCGATGGTCAAACTGAGGTGGTGAACCGTTGCTTGGTGCAATACTTGAGGTGCATGAGTGGGGAGAAGCCAAAGGAGTGGGCACGGTGGCTATCCCTTGCGGAGTGGTGGTATAATACGAGCTTCCGTTCATCTATTAAAGTGAGTCCCTATGAGGTAGTATATGGTCAAGGACCTCCCTTGTACTTGGCTTATAGTTGAGGTGCCTCTAAATTTCAATGTTCTGGACAGGTGCCTCTTAGCAAGAGAGGCAATTCTGAAATCCCTCAAGGAAAACTTGGCACAAGCTCGGAATCGAATGAAATAGCTGGCTGATAAGGGCAGAGTGGACAGGGAGTTCCAACAATGAGAATTGGTCTACATATGACTGCAACCATACAAACAGAGTTCGGTGGCAGCAAGGGAGAATCACAAGTTGTCTACATGGTTCATCGAACTGTATGAAGTGGAGGCACGTGTCGGGAAGGTGGCATATCGAATTAAACTTCCATTGGAGACCAGAATTCACAACGTTTTTCATGTGTCACAGTTGAAGAAGAAGGTTGGATCTCAGGTGGTCTCAACAACTCTTTCCCTAACATGACTGCGGGAATGAGTGGGTGGAATCGCCGACCGGAAGTTGTTCTAGACCGCCAAATGGTGAAGCGTTTCAATAGAGTGGATGTCAAGGTGTTAGTGCAATGGGAGGGACTGCCACGCGAAAAAGCTACCCGTGAATATTTTGATGATATGCAGGAACGCTACCCAGAATTTTCCCTGGATCCTTGAGGACAAGGATCGTTTTTGATGGGGAAGGGAGTGTTGTAATTTAAAAAAATATACTATGAAGAGGGGTGAGGCATGGGTAACTTGTGTCTTTTGTAATTTTGTGGAGTTGGTAACTAGTTGTGTCAGATTGAAGGAATGGGGAGTTGCAGGGTGGTGGAAGGGGAATCCATGGGAATTCAACAACAAGGATGGGCGCGTGGTTGGTTGTAGGTGGGGAAGCAAGATCTTAAGAGCTGGCTCATCTGAAGGGAAATGTGCTTTTGGAAGTTGATATAAATTCCTCTTAACATTCTCTTCTCTATCTTTCTGTACCTGTGTGTGTAGCAATACAATCAGGATCTATTCCTCTGGCTTCTATGGATGTAACCTTTTGGGATCTTAATATCATATCACCTGTGTTTGTATTTTCCTGTGTCATCTTGTTTTGCAGGTTGTGGGAGGAGTGTCTAACAACATCCTCCACCGCCGCCGACGGCGCCATACCCTCTTTCGACATTCTTCCTCTTTAATTAGGGTTTCCAAAGAGAACTCGAGGTTCGAATAATGTGATTTTTGGGGCTACCGGTTCTCACCCCTTCTTCTTTATATTATATTCTAGCTTTCATCCTAGCCGTCGATCTCATAAATCAACACAAAGGATCCAACGGCTACCTTGAAGTTGGTGGTTCATTTGACGATTTCTGAGTTTTACTTAAGATGCCATTTGTGGCCTAAGGTCGTAGAGGGTTTTCTAATGGCCGGCGAGGTAGAAGTTCCACAGGAGAGTTTGGCGGTAGGAGTGGTGGCCAAGATCGAGGAGCAATGGCGGAAGGCTAAAGAGCACACGGAGGCCTACCCATACCTATGGGGCTCATATATCCTCGTCTACGGCGGTATTGGAGTTTACTTGACGAATCGTTGGCGCAAACTTTGGCAAACTGAGGATCGTGTTTGGGTTCTCCAGAATTAGCTTCGTCAGCTCGCCCATGAAGAGGCGGTGACCGCTCGTACTGCCAGATCCGATGCTGCCACACCATCCTCCTCCTAGCAGCCATCATCATTGCTGTCGCCTCCGCCTCCACCTCATGAGGAGAGTGGGCCTTCTGTGAAATAGGTCAGCTGCATGTTTGTACTTCCAATCTAATCTTTTTCTTTTCTGTTATTGTGAACCCTGTTCTTTTAATGAATTTTTTTTTAAACTGGTTTTAGTTAAAATTTTATTTATATATGTTTTTTTTATATTAGGTTTGTTCTCATCCTATCCCAACAAACTCACCAAATTTGATTTTTTTTCCTTGAGCCAGCCCTACCCGCCGTGCTTGATTACCGCTATCTTCCTTATGTGATTCATAATGAACTGAGAAATCCTTTTCTCTCTTCTCTTGTAAGCCTTCTTAGAGTGGGTAGCGAGTCGAGTGGTCTCCATCTAGTGCCGTGATTGTGAGGAGTTTCTAAGTAAGTCTATTGTTGGATCTTCTGATTTTGGTGTTCCGATCCTTCTAAGCTGCTTTGTAGTCTTGAATCATATTCTTATCTTGTTGATCATCTTATTCCGTAATATGCTTGTTTATGTTCAAATTGAGTCATGCTTTTCTGCTCTAGTTTTTATTTGGCCATGATTAGTACAATTAAGATAAACTTAGGCTGCACGCATGGTTGTAGTGAATACATACAAGCATTACTTCTCCATGCACTTTGATTTCACATACTTATTTGTGCATAGGGTGTAGTGAAGGTTGAGGCTTTGAAACAGTACACATCCAGATGTTCATACATGCATGTGCAAAGTGGTTTAATTTTAAATGTTCAAGGAGTAATTAGTGAGAGTAAATGCTAATTCATGATTATTTCAAATAACAACTGAGCGCTAAGCTTGTGCATGCAAGTGCAACTATGTTGTCTTTTAGGATAATTTAGTCATGTGTGTATACTGTTAAATTTAGTCCGTTGTATTGTTAGATATTTACTTAAAGCCCTATGGTATGGTTATGTGCATCTATCTCAGTATGACTCTCTCACAAAATCTGTGAGCTTATAATTTTGGGTTTTGTTATTTATGCACATGCTTAATGTTTGTTAGGGTTTCCTTCGGGAGCTTGATTTTGGTGATTTGGTTTGGAGTCTTGATGTTGGGAGACATCAGGTAAGTAACCACATATAAATTATACTATGTATATAGGTCTTTAATTTGATGCTAGCTAAATTGGTGAAATTAAGTATTTTATTTATTTATTTTGGATAATTCAGTTTCTGGTTATTATTTAAATTGTGTTTATTTAATTAATATTATTTTCGTAATTTTTTTATATTATTTAAAATTTCAAATTAACAACATATTTTCTGAATCTGAAAATCTGAAATGTTTAAATGTTTATTCAAATTCTGTTATTTTTTTTACTCTAAAGTTTTGAGAAATTTACTTAAATTCTGATCATTTTAAACCTTTGAATGTTCAAATAAGGTATTTAATTTTCTAATCTATTAAATTTATGAATTATTGATAGTTTATTAAATTTATTATTATTTGTATTTCTTCTAAGTTGCTTGCAAATGTTATTTTTATATTTTGTTTTCTGATTTGTTATAATTTTAAATTATTCGTTCAAGTTTGAATTCAAATAACTAGCTTATTTTGATATGATAAAAATGGGATCATGCGACTGCAAATTTCTTGTAATTTGCCGATATGAATTTTGACAGGGGGTTTTTTTTGTGAACATTAAGTGTTTTGACATAGAAACTAGTCCCCATTTAACTATGCACTAACCATGGAGGTTAAACACTGATCCATGTCAACACTTATTTTGATCTAGAAACTACAGTTTCCCACCACTTTTTCATCAATAAAGAATAATTACTTCTCATAATTTTGGATCGGATCACTGAGGGTAAAAATATGACTTCTGATAAATTTTGTCTCGGTCACCGAGGGTAAATATATGAATTTTGTGATTTTTTTTGGCAATAGTTGTTTGGGAGACCTATATGCTCTGTTTTTGACATCTGTGTTTACTTGAAATAATTTTTATTTCTGATTTTCTCATTTTGATAGATTATGATTTCGTGTAAATGATCTCTATATTTTTAGTGGGTGCTTATTGGGTTGTCAAGCTCATAATATTTTTGTTTTCTCTTTTCATATCAAGAGTAGAGTTAAGTGGCGGATAGCTTTAGATGGGATCGTTGGGTAATCGCTGATTAACTTGCATGTAATAAGTCCGTTTGTTGTGGGCCTAGTTTTTTTTTATTTGAATAAACTTGATTTGACCTTGTAAAATACTTAGTCTGTTTTCTTTTCAGTGTTGAACTCTATTCTTGTTCTAGCGCACTGGGCCTGGCGAGTTGGGTTCGGGGTGCGACAGTTATAACTGCTAGTTCCGATTTTGTGAGTACTTTCGGGTCATGATATGAATTGAAGATGAAAACGTCTGAGTGATTATGGTTTTATGTTTGAATTGGAGTTTTATATTTGAGAAATTCTTGTTCATGGTGTTGTTTAGGGTTCTTATGGAAAGTGATCATGTGTTTGTTGAACGGATAAATCAAAATCGATAGTCCACTGAAAGAAACTTAGTGTTAAAGTTCTGTTATTCTTTGTCCATTTTCACTCAATCCAAATTTCAGCATTAGAGTGCCTGCTTCAGAGTTGTTGACATCAAACTTGAATGCACTTGATCACTGTGGTTGGTCCAAGCTTTAAGTAATTTTCAAGTTTGAAACCTTGTGTATGTGAAAAACACTCAAGGGGAGAGGTTTACAGCTCTCCCAGTGCCTTGCCCCTCCAAGGAAATGGTGGATTAAAGATTTTAAAAAAAAAGAAAAAAAGAAAACTTGAAGGAACTTGTTTGAGCACAAGAAATAGTCATATTATAATGGTTGAATAGTGCTAGTAAGCAATGTTGGAACAAAATACAACATCTGTGTTATGTTGTTTTTTTCATAAACATTTTTTTGCTTTCAGGTTCAATTTTTGATTTATTGAAGATGATTTTTTTTTTCTTTTTATTGCTTAGTTGTGGTCTATGTTCAATCATAAGTGGCCTGCAAGGGAAGTATAGCTTATTAATGAGAGAAACAAATCTGAGGAGAATATTTTGAAACACTTCATTTTTGTTGTGTTAGTGTTAGTGATGGCAGTTCTAGAGTCCTTACAGGAACTAGTAGTGCAAACACTATATTTCCCTTTTGCTAGTTAAGAAAAAGCAATAGCAACAACAACAATAAACCGTTAGTCGCAATTATATGGGGTCAACTACACAACATGTTGCTTTGTCAAGGCTAAAAGACTAGATAAACTAAGCTCACTCATATTATTACGTAAAGTTTCTACTCAACATTTTAGGTCAACCTCTCTTTTTTTTTTGCGACTTTCTGTTTGGAGGGCTTCTAACTTTCTTATAGGGCATCTATGGGTCGTCTAAGTATATTCCCATGTTCACTCATGAGAAAAAAATCGCTATTTGGCGACACGTAAATTTCATGACACAAATTGCATGACAATATCGTGACAATAAAAGACAAAAACGCTGCAGAAAAAACCAAATTGCGTGGCAAAAAAAATGACCATCTAAAAACGTCGCAAAATATGTCGCAATATTTTGGGACTTAGCATGTAATTGGTTATGACATGCATTATGACAGCATTATTTCGGAACGATCTATCGACGTCGAGAAAACGTGTCATGAAAAGTTTTAATAATAAAAAAACTTATATTTCTCTTGGTCAAAAAAAATAATAATAATAATAATAATAATAATAATAATAGTCTTTTAAAATAAATGGTTTTTAAAAATTAATAAATTTTAGAAAGTAATAAAAAATTTTTTAAATAAAGTTAAAGATTTAATAATTATAAAAAAACATAATGGATCAAAATGCAAAAAATCCACTTTCCTATACTTTGAAATACTTCGATAGCAATTCAATCAGCATCAAAACAACACTTCTGTGCTGATTAGACCATGATTTTATCGCCCTTCAGCCATTTAAGTAATAAAAACAGTAATAAAAATAAAAATAAGACCTAATTACGGAAATATTTTTTTTAAAATTAGCCTATGTAGCCCCATGGTCTGTGCATATCAAGTCAAGATCCCGGTCACACATTTTTTTAAAGAGAAATGATATTTTTTAAACAATTTAAAATTTGATTTGTTTTTGCATATAGATTTATATTTAATTAAAATTTATATAACTTTAATTTGGATATATATAATGATTTTTATGCTATTTTCTTCTTTACTTTTCATTATATATATATATATTGCATTCCCTCTGAGAATAACGAATAAGTTATATTGATTGATATCCTATGTGTAATTAATTAATAGAGTCATTTAAAAGTTGTATGATCAATGGCGATGTGTATATGGTAATTAAATGTTGGAATTTAATATTTACTAAAATTATTAAAATTAATTTCAACAATAAAAATTATAGTAGTATTTATCTAGAGATACATAACATGATATATTTGAGGAGAAACTTCAAAAATTCTGATTTTATTATCACTAAAAGCTAAAATAAAAAAATGTATTTTTTTATTTAATTTTTCTTTTTTTAAGTGACTCTTCTGTTTGATATAAATCAGGAGAAGTGAGTCGGTGGCCATGACACCCACGGAGTGTTACACGAATCACGAGGCAAAAATGAACGAGAAGGATTCGTCCAAGTGCATTAAGATTTGGATTCACCACGCATCTATCTTCTCCTTTATGACACTCCCCTGCGTCTCCCTTCTTTTGATCGCTCCGTCCCCAAAAAAAATTTTTTATTTGCGATCGGGGTCCTCTCTCGTGCTCTATTTCTCTCGAATTCTCTCACGTTCTCTGATGATCGCCTATGCTGGAGACCTCCATGGACAGGGGCCGCAAGAGGGTGGAGGCCGGCGATCACCTCCTGGCGATAGTGGCCATGTAGCTCCTCCGATATCCACCCGGGAACGTCCTCCTCTGAACCCCCGGCGGATTGCGACATGGACCAAGATCCATCAACGTCTGGATCGGAAGAGGATGATGACCATGGTGAGTATGACTTCCATGATGATCCAAACTATGCTTCTTGCAACGTGGAGAACCAGAGGAGGTTGGAGGGGATCGTCCCAAGGCTTGGTGATGTCGATTATATATGGTGCGGTGTTTGCTGTGCTGACGGAGATTTGTGAAGTTCATACTATGGAATCATTTGCTCTGAGGAATTTCTCTGGTTCTTTGGCGCGTTGAGGATGATTGGACAAGCAAATTATCTTGTTGAGGTGACAATGGGTAGTTCTACTTCAATTTTTAGATTATTGTTGATGACTTGATAAACTTTAATGTATATCTGTTGTTAGATAGTGTTAAATATTATATATCATATTGAGGTGAAGATGGGTAGTTTTAATTCAATTTTTAGATTAAATCAATGAGTTGATGAAACATCTCTACATGTAGAAGGGAATTTGCAAATATTTAAGCCTGTATGACAGCAACCATTCTCATTTTTTAATGAGGGTGAAATTGATTCTCGCCTTATTTTTACTTGTAAAGTGGATGGGAGATGATGAGCTTGAATAGAATTCTTTTGAAATTAAATATATCAAAAGTCCAGAAGTGTTGTTTCATGGTTCCTTGCTTTAAAATTTTCACCTCTCTCCATGATTTTGAAAGAGTTATGTGGTTAAGGGCAATTATGTTTGATTTTGTGTTTGTGAGTTCCTGTGGGGAGTCCTAATCAAATTACAACTGTTTTTGCACATCATCTATAGCTTTAAATTACCATCTTTTTGGAAAGTTTTTATATTGCACATCCTGGAGTTTGATTGTGAGTTCTAATTATGCTCATAGTTATTAAGGTTTTTGCATCTCATTTTATTTTTTTACTCCACCTTAAATGGAAACTAATGCCTTAATTTTCTTTATTGTTTCTGTAATTTCAGTTCTTTTTTAGTTCTCCAGCTGAACTGTATAGTCTCTTGAAACAGGAATTAGCACAAAGCCAAATGTTTTCAGCAACAAAAAACTGAGAACCACCCTTGCATTGATGTGAATTCCAAAGTTAGTGTATCTCGTAAAAATCTGAAGCCATCCAACGTTGCTTCACCCTCTCTGCAATATTTGTCTTCTGTTCAGCCTTCACAGGTGGTTGTTTCCTTTTCATTCGTGGTGATTGCAGACTTAATAGACTTATGATAACAATTTTTTTCATGAATGCCTTATTTTTATTGCTTCATGGATATCTATAGTCACATAATGTCTAATTCTTTAGGAATATATCTGTACCTCTGCTTGTACTTATACCAAATTGAAAGAAAACCTGCTAAAGGATTTTGTTTAGGTTCCAGGATTAAGTCTCTTGGATTCTTATCTTTAACCTTCCCTATATTCCTTTTGTGATTTTCTGTGTCATGTTCTTGATGTCCAGAATGTCCAGACTCACTAGTACTAACAAATCTTGCTATATTTATTTTTTTATTCAGTTTTCATCCTTTGTTACTGGATCCCTATTTTGTAATTATCCAGGTCTCTTCAGTCTGCAGTGACTAGAATTTATGTCACTAAGCTTCAATAGGAACTGCAGTTCATTCTTTTGGTCTCTTCAGTCTGCAGTGGTGTCGAGCAAATCGAGCACTTCAGCATCGGTTTCCAGATCGTATTGCTTCATGACCTCCGGCTGCCGCATCTCCGACAAAGGAATCAAAGCTAACTGATCATGGATCATCCCAAAATTAACACAAAATTAAACGGATCACATTAATGTGAGCAAATTAACTATATCGACACAGAGACTAGTCAAAAGGGACAGATAAGGAGGATGATATATATAAATATATATATATATATAATAGAGAAAAAAAAAAGGGTTATGACTTACGAGATCCAGATTTGGCACCAGAGGGCGTGTTTACTAGCGTCGTGGAGCTTGTTGTGCTTGACGTGGATGATGATGATGAGGGTCTCACCCTTATCAAGGAGGTTATTGATGGCCCAGGCCAGCGCCGTCTTGCTGCTCATGGAGAGGTCTAGTGCAACACTGATCTTCCGATCACCTTTCATTTTCTCTTTCTTTGTTTCGTTTGACCGTCAACCCCTTAACTAAGAGACCTGTTTGTACGAAGCACTGGTCTCCAGGGCTCAATCCTTGAACAGTAAAATCACGCAACATCGTTTTCAGGGAAGCATAAGTGGCCACTTATGTGTGCTGGTGCCCTAACCTCCCTGATGCCTATTTTTCGTTGATGGTGATTGAGTATTTAGATGTGGCCGAGCACGTGGCCTAGAAGGTATGGTATTAAGATCATGAAGTTTTTTCATGTTGTTTTAATTTTGAGAGAAGTGGTTGTATGGATATTTTATTGGAATTATTTTGATATTGTAGTGCTTGCAAGTGTTGGAGAAGATATCGAAGAGGTAGCCTGTGGCCTACTTGCAAGCAGGGGTGGTCATGCCAGTGCTGAATTAGGTTGATTTCTTATCCACAACTATTAAAGTGAGGATTGTGTTTAGCGTTTAAATTTTTATTGATGGAAAAAGTATGTGGAGTTTATTTATGTTTTGTTATTTTGAATTCTCATATTTTGTGCTATAATAATCTGCTCCTTCCTCCAAACATCTGCATGATGCATGAAAGTATTACTTAAAGAAATTGTATTTATTAAAACTATTTTATATAAAATAACATTGATGCATGAAAGTACGTGAGCTAGCTTCTTTCTATAGTGAACTACTAGTGTGCACATCCCAAAGTATTGAGACAGTGTAATTAAGAGGAGAATTAATAAACTATAATAAGTGTTCATTTACACACACTCTAATGAGGCACAGATAATAATCACATGGATTAATATGAGATATAGTTCCCAACATCATAATGAGGCATGAGTTATAAATATTATAGCATCAACTAAACACAACAACCCCTACTAATAGAGTGCGTTTATATATATATATATACAAGGTAATTATATATGCTGGTTAGAAATAGCCTCTCCATGTTTTTTGTGTGAGCAAGCAAGCTGTCTTGAGGAGGAGAGGAAGGTGATGCATGCCTTGATATAGACTTGGAAATGGTGGATTAATGCCATGACCACGCATTTCTTCTTATTAGCCATGCATGTGAAAGATGTATACTGTTTTGTTGTAACAGCTTATAGAGACTGCTGCTACGTGTTTGATTAAAATAACAAAGTGCTTTAGTAAATCTCCCGCACTCTTGGATGAACTTTGCAAACGTAGAATTATTAACCATGTTTAAAGTTGGTAGCCTTGGATGGTTGGAAGACACTTGGCCAGTCTACTTATAATGTACACTATTTGGATTGAATGCTACTGTGCTATTTTCTTCTCCATTGTTGCTCTTTGCCAGATGATTACTAATTCTGTTTTATTGCTTACCATCAGGGGTTGATTGGGCTTCTCACCAAGCTTACTGTTAACTCAATGGTAGCATTCAAGACACTCTTTGAGTTGAATATAGGTGGTATTCTACGTGAAGTTATTTTGACAATGTTAGACCTATCCCATAGCACTTCTTCTCACTTGTTAATTTCTTGAAGATGGCTGACCTAATCAGGTTTAAAGTCTTTAAACTTCATTTTTGCTATAATTGTTCATGATCTCCTTTCGCAGGATTTTGTTGGAAGTCTTGTATGAACTGAAAAATTCATACTTTTATTTGTCAAAATATATAGCCTTGTAATTGATAGAAATAACTTCAAATTAATTCTGATAACTATTCTAATGCGATTGTAGAAGATAGAGCTCCAAGGCAAGAGAGCACCTGAAAATAAAACTTTTTGTTAAAAGGAATATTTGTGTTTGGATGGATCCTGATCTGTTAGAAAGAAATGCTGAAGAAAGTCATACATTGAAGTCATGCAGATCTTAAAATGTGAAACATATTATGCAATTAAGCTCCTCTTTTAATGTGTTGATTTTGGTAGTTTATAAATGATCTTTTACTTTTGATTTTTTTTCCTTTGTTCAGTGTCTGCACTCTTAATCCTCTTGCTCTTCATTATTTTCAAGTCACTATAGTGATATTGATTGTATCATGGTCGATAGTCCTTTTGGTTTCTCTAGTTATATTTTGAATTCAAAGTATAATTTATGTGATTGAAACTCTTACTCTAAAAACTTGTACTCTTGTTAAGTATGTTTGTGTTATGCATTCATGTCAAGGAAGGTGGCATCATCAGAGGCAAAATCTTGTACTCTTGTTAAGGAAGTTGTGCTTAATTTAGCAAAGCGCATAAAGTTTACTTACTGCATCTCTGATTCAGTTGACTCGGAAATGGCTTTGACTGAAATTTTGCAGAAGATCAAAACATTTTGTGCAATCTTAAATGACAATGTGATCATGTTTTCAACAAATGATGATTTCTCTCAAAATGTGGAACACTTGGCTCGTGTTTTAGATCAAGTTATGCAAGAGCTTGATGGGGAAGGGCATGCCCACTTTTGAGTTCATTGAGAGTGGAATAATCAGATCCTTGGTGCACTATTTATCCAATGGCAGATATCCTTTTGGAGGACAATGTGGTTCGTGGCATGAGTAATGATTTTCTTATTGCACGGAAGAGGTTCCAGAAATTCTCTTATATTTCTTTGTCAAAAGCAGGCCAACGTTGGAAGGATATGCTTCTGACATTGTTAGTAAGAAAACTGCACATAACATTGTTTGGACTGTTACATTTTGTATTTGTTTGTTGTATTAGATGTTTGGATTATTATATTTTGTATTCAATTGTTGTTCGGGATACTTATAAATGGGAATGTTTATTTTGCAAAATATTATAAAAGTTGTTGTTAAGCATTGTAAATTAGGTTTTTAAACAGGTTTGTAAAAAATGTTTCAAAAATTATTGTATATAATCACAAACCGTGTCGCAGTTTTTTTTTTATGAAATTAATTTGCGACATAAATTGTGACAAAAAACAATGTGTCGCAAAATGTCTCACAAAGTTGCAATATAATTTGCAACACAATTTGCGACAATCGAAATGTATCGGAAGGTTTGTTACAAAAAATTTCACACAATTGCAACACAATTTGCGACACAAACTGTGTCGCAAAAAATGTCACATATTATTGCAAATTAAATTGCAAATATTGTCTCAGAAAACCCATGAATTGCGATGAAATTTGCAACATTTTCATTTTGTGTCGCAAAAATTTGCGACATCTGAAACGCGACACATGTTATTGTGTTGCAAATTGTGATTTGCGACACATTTTGAATTTTTTGTGTCACAAAAATGTGTCGCAAATAACGTTTTTTGTTGTAGTGGTTGTTTTAATCAATTTTCTCTTAATATATCAGTAATAGGTACCACTCCCAATCTATTTTGAATAAAATTATTCCTTAATCAGTCCTTAATAAAGCCAACATCCATCTCAACATTTCATCTGTTAGAAGACAAATGAACATGCTAGTTAATTAAAACTTTTAGTAGTTATTCTGGAACTCTGTCATATTGTTTTTTACTTATTTCTAATCAGTATTGGTTCACTGCAGAACATGGACTGGGGGAATTATGTTTATTTCTAGTTAATACTCTTGTGGAAGCATTTAGTTTTTGTTCCAGCTGCCTGCTATGTCTGTCTTCTATGGAAGTATTTTTTTGGGTGCATCATACAAATAACATAACACATGTGGTTGCATCTTGTTTAAGCATGCGTTAAGCAGGCGTCACTTTTGGGTAAAATGGGGGATTCGGTTCTTTTATTTTTCTGAAGATATTTCCATTAGTATTAATTTATATCATATGTCCATACATATTGTGTGATGAATCCTATCTAGTTTTGAAGGGTGTGGGTGTGTGCTTGTTAGGAAATGGTTTAATTTACTCCTATATTATGTTGACAGTGTCTGATGTGTATATATTCTAAAATTTTGTCCATGTTTGACAATTTCTTCTTAATATCTCAGCAGTTAATTAAGATTTCAATGTCATTTGAAATTACTATGTTTTAAAGGATGAGACTACAGCCTAAGGATTGAGAATGTTAGTTTTATTTCAAAATAAGAATTAAAAAGAAGAAGAAGAAGAAGAAGAAGAAAAGAAAACTGCTATGGATTAAGTAGCTATCTGTAGATGTTGCAATGATTCCTCTGCATATGTCAGGCCTTAACCTTGAGCCAGAGTCCTCAGAATCGATCTTATTTTTATGTTTTATATGTCATCAATACTTATCCAACCAGTTGCAAATTAGAGCTACTATTGTAGCAAAGTACTTATACTCTAGAGTTAGTAAAGTCATGAGGAAGGATGAAGGTAGTTAAAAGAGGATGAGAATAAGTGGGAGTAACCAAGGATGTGAATGTAGGAATATAATAAGAACAACTACTATTCTAAAGTAATTAGCTATGCTCCATGTGAAAGTTCTTCTTTTCAATTGAGCACGCACTATGATATTGGTGAGCCTAGTCAAAATTTTGTTTTCTTATTTGACAAGATCATTAGATAATTGACCACCACTCTAGTGTATGGCTAGCGAATCTTTCCTATTGACCTTTGGTTTTACTTCCAACTCCAAATGGGTTGCAATAGTCAGCTTTTATGTTTAACTCCCATCTTCTTTTGGGGTTTACTTTGTAAGGCATCGATTATGATCAATATATTCTTCTTTTGATTTATTGTACATCATTCTTAGTCAATTCACTTGTTTGAATGAGATCACACGCCAGAGCAGTGTATTAGCTGTAACAAGAGATTAAGTACATGCATCCTGTTTACCCAAGATTATAAATCAAAGCAGACGTGTTGACTTGCCCATATGGAACACTGAAATACAGCAAACAAACAAAAAAAAAAGAAATAGTCCTGGTTTCATTCATTCTTTGAATTGTTTGCTTATCTTGCTTATAGGGCATTTTTGAATGACATATTAACAACCATGGCATTCAAGTTTACATATTGTCAAGAAGTTTGATTTTCTTCATTTCCTTTATCTTGATTCTATGGCTGTCATATTCAAACTATTTTGTTTTCTTTCAGAAAGCATCCAGTGCATCAGGTCCAATCCTCGCTTGCAAACAAGTTTCCAATTAAAAGAAAGAGAAATGAAAAGCATTGGTCCAGGCTCCACAATTGTTAGTTATCCTTGTCTGAGATAACAGTAGGTAATTAAGTGCATGTGACAAAGTTCGAACATTAATTGAATCATACTAAATTAACCTGTTCCTGCTCTTCATCAATCTATTTTGAATGAATTGGTGTAGCAAAAGTTAGGGAAGGGATGCTTATTCTTGTATTCCTGACAGCCCATGTTATCTGCCTTCCTCTTGGCTTCCACGCACGAGGGTTGCATTTTAAGCTGCGTGGGTTGTCACCATCTAACCCTACTACGACGACTTCAAACAATATCAAGTGATACCGCATGCTTTCTTTGTTTAATAATTATTACCTTTTAATATACACAAGTTTTTAATTTCATATGCATTCATTCTCAGGTTGTGTTTGTTTGAAGAGGATAAACTACTTGAGGATTTGCATGTGAAATTACTGAGATCTATATAAGCTGGTTGTTACCATTCTTGATAGTGTGTTCAGAGAGAAAGATAGATGTATACTTGACAGATGAAATCTATCTCGTCAAACAACATTCCTGCACGTCAAGTGTAATATGTGTATTTATATTTAAAATGTTTGCTTCATATTATTTCTTTCTTTTCCTCCTAAAATTAGCAAGTGTAAACAATTAAAAGAAAATTCTAAATAATACCCTTAATTGTTTTTGAAAAATATACTTATTATGATTTTTTATATCCGTTGTAAAGGACATTAATTTTGTATTTATAAATCTTCATTTTCATATTATGGCCAACAATATTAGTATGTCATTAAATTCTCTGTTTTTCTTTTTTTTAAAGATTATCAAGTAGCCAAGTGATTGTCAAGACTTTCTCTCAATACATCCTTGACCTCCTAATATATGATTGTTAAAGGTTCGATGTTCTTCTAGTATATGATTGAGATTTAATAGTTAAAAATGTGTTTGGAATAATTTTTTTACCATAATTAATATATATATATATATATATATAAAGAAGCCCTGAATATATTAAATTATTTAAAAATCTAAGTAATGGTCTAATTTGTTAGAAGGTGATATAACCTCTGAAGCATCTTTGTTGTATAAATCACCTCATATTTCCTAAAAGATTGAAACACATGGCAATACCTCTTTCACTTGGGTCTCGTGGAAGTCTTGATCAAAGCGTCCGATGTGGTCCCCACCCAACACAGCAATTTCCACCCTCCAGACCGTCACACCATATATTTTTGTTAAATAACGTCAATCCCGCTCCATACTCTCACATGCCAATTTCCCAAAATACCCCCCAAGACTTCAAGTTTTCTTTCTCCCTCTTCTCCTTTAAAGAGAGCCTCTCTACTTCGATTCCCCAGTTGTTCCTCATCTTTAACGTTCTCTTCTCTAAAAAATCCCATTTATCGGCGATGGACCACGACAACCTCTTCAACAACGGCGACAACAAAGTCGCATGCGAAACTCTCGTTGTCGGATGCGGGTCCAGCCACCAGGATCAGCCACCGACTGATGAGCCTGACCTTCCGGCCGAGTCTTATCGGATCCGGATCGAAGACTGGTTCCGGATCCGCTCCGCCGCCGTCTATGATCGCGAGTACTCCACCAAGGGATCCACCAACCCGAAATCGATGATGGCGCACTCCAATCGGAATCCATCATCCACTTCGCAGCGCTTATGTGCGAATTCAAAATCTAGGGCTTTGATCATCGGGCTTCCCAACAATTTCGATCTCGCTGGGTATCTCCGACGGCCAGTGAACAGCCGAGAAGTTAGAAGGTCGGCGCCGTCGCTGGCCGGTGTGGAGCCGGAGTCGCCCAAAGGTATCGTGCTTCGGGAGGATCTCATCGGAGAGAGAACAGGGAGCTCAGCGGGGATCGGAGCAGAAGCCGGATGCCTCGGTGGGTTGCTGGGCTGGATTTCCGACGGTGTTTGGGGTTTTGGAGTGGTGGAGAAAAGGAAGCAAGGTGGTGGTGGTGGTGGAGGAGGAGAAGAAGAAGAAGGAAGAGAAGGTGGGGATTGAATGCTATGATAAGGATCAGAGTTCACCGGCAGCGGAGGTGATGGCGATGACGATGATGGCGCCAGGGTTGGGAGGGATGGAGCGCTTCGCGTCGGGAAGAAGGCCAGAATCCTGGGGGACGTGCTCTTGATGTGGGACCCGGTGAACACGTGGCGCGTTAAGACAGGTTAGGTCTTGAAAGGATTGGATTGCTTTGAGATTCGGGACTTTTGATAGGATGCTTCTCTGGCTACATACGGATGGGGTGGGAGTGGGAGGGATGACGTTGGATAAATAAAACATGAAATTGAAAATTATAAATAAATATAGCAATACTTTAAATTATATATATATTTGTCGATGTGACGAAAAATAGTATTTTTATAATAGGATTTTGATGTGTATAAAACTATAAATTAGTTAAGTTAAAACACAAGCTTACATTACTCTGCTATTATTATTACTGTACTCATGTTGTACACGAGAGATTGATGCAATTGATGATGTCAATTATAATGTTTATGTGAGAGAAATAATTAATTGTCATAAACAATTTTAATAATAATATTTAAAACTATATTGTTCCTCAAAATTTTTTAAAAAATAACAAATTTAATCTAAATTTTAAAAAAATCTTTTATTAATTCGACTATTATTAACATATTGAACAATTCTCTAATTTTATCAAATAAACTTTTTTAAATACCAAATTAAAAGTTTGAAAATAAAAAAATAAATATATTTTGAAGTTTGAATGTACAAATAGATAAAAATAATATAATTAATGAAATCATTAAGGATGCATAAAGATGATGCATGATTAACACTTTAATTATGTTTTGAATATTCAATCAAAGAGAATGACCACGGATGATATTAATATTTATAACAAATAATATAATCAAACAATATTGCTTTTCATCAAAATAAAAAAATAATTTTGAGTCAAATGAAGTTATGTTTTTATATAAAAAAACACCACGATATAATTGTACTCCTTTGTTCCTTTTTACTTGTCACATTTTAAAGCTTTATTTTGTTCTTTTTTACTTGTTTATTTGAAAATTTTGTGCAACATTAAATATTGTTATTCTAAATTTACCATACTCTTATATTTAATGTATTTTCTACTATAATACCCTTAAACTTTGGATATCTATTAAAAATTATATTCAAGATATTATCACAATTATAATGAAACTATTCTCTAAAGCATTTCTATGGAGAAGCCCAAATGGAAAAGCACAAGGACTTATATATGAGAGTTTATAGAAGATTTTGGGTTCACAAGTAAATAGAGGATTTGATTTGAAGTATTTCCGGAGACCAAAGGACTGAAAGGTAAGTTGGTAGAGACTTTTTTTGAAATACTATTTTATGATATAGGGACCGTTGGAGAGTTTGCAAGAAACTTTTTGTAAGGCTCTTTCCTGATAGGGGCTGAAGTGAATTTCGCAGAAATTAAAATTAAGAGAAAAGAATGGTTGATCGGTTGAGCTGAAGCTTTCTTCTCCATTAATGGCTTTTTAAAAAAAATGGGAGGCTTTGAGGAGATGGGTTGGAGATCACCAGAAGGAGTTCGCCAGAGTGGTTGCTTGCTTGGTAAAAGTCTTTTTGGTTTGGATGATGCATGATGTTTGGTTCAAAAACTTGCGCAAACATGTCGATTTTAAACATGTTTTTGTGAGATTTGGCTTGAATTTGAGTGGCAAAAAACATGATTTATTGCTGTAGATAATGAATGCTTCAAATTGTTTTGGAAAAACCCTTGCATTTAAGATTATCTTGCTTGGAATGGTGGAGGAATTCTTGAATTTATTGTATATTACATGTAGTCAACCGGAATTAGGATTTGTTTTGATTAATTAAGTTGATGATGAAGATGGTGATAATAATGGTTGGAAATTAAATGGTTGAGCTTAGCCAAATTGGTTAAGTTGAGCTTGATCAAATTCAAGTGAAGTGTGCTTGATTTGGATTAGTTAAGCTCATTCAATTGGATGGAAGTTGAGTTTGGCTAACCAAGTTGAAGTGGGGTTAGGTTTCATTTGGGTTTAAATGAAATTAAAGAATTGGTTTAGTGCAACCAATTAAGGATTGATTTGATTTGGACTCAATGTGTAATTGAGTTGTGGTTGGGCTTGAATTGTTTTGGCTAAGTTAAGTTGGTTGAGATTGATTTGGGCTTGGTTTAGGTTTTTTGAGCTAATAATTATGGGGTGAGCCAATTCAAGGAGAATTGGTTCAGTTGAACCAAGCTGGTTCAAGAGATTTTGTATAAGAATTGAAATTGGTTCAAGGCTAGTTGGTTAAATTGAACTTGGTTCAGTGAAATTGAGGTTGGTTCAAGCTGGTTCAAGAGGGTTTAGCCAAAATTGAGTTGGTTTAAGTGCAAGCTGAAAGTTAGTTTGTATATACAAGGTCAAGTTTGAACCGATTGAAGTGAGTGGACCCAATTAGAGAGTCAATTATTTGTTTCTTGTATTTTCTTAAATTTATCATGATTTAAATTAATCTATTATTTATATTTTTAAAATTTGCAAAAGTAAAACAATATAATATATTATCAATATTTGAATATTATTATAATATTATATATGGTTTTGACTGGAAAATTTTTTACGTGACAGGTGTGTGTATATATTATTATTAATAATAATAATTTTTCTTCTTTTATGGCTTTCTTCTTCAGTTTTTTTGGACTTATGAGTTGATGGGATGTTCGGTGGTTTTCATTGGTTTACTTATTTTCTTGGTGTTCCCACTTATGTTCTTTTGATTTTTTTTTTTCTTAGGGTAATTTTGTTTTTGTTGAATTCTTGCTGTCAATAAAGTCAATACATCAATTAGAACCACAATTAAACGTTAACATTTACCAAATTCTATATTTAACAAGTCAATACACAAGTTTGATTTACAGAGACGTGATATATTTGAAAAGAGCAACACTAACCATTCACATTCTTATGTCAGCTTCTGAAAGTCTTTAATCAAGTCAAACCGGGTCCCTGAGAGTGAAAGAAATTTCAATGACATTGACGTACAATGTAAATTTTGATTGCTAATTATACTCAAAACAACATTCAATTTTATTTTCAGGAATTGAAATTAAAAGCGGCCATACAGTACAAATGCAAATGTAAAAAAATAAAGGGTGATGTACCGCAAACACATTCCCTGAGTTTTTTATTTTTTATTTTTTATTGAGCGTATGTGGCTTTTAGGTAATCAATCTACAATGGCTGTTCAAACATTTTCACTCCAGTGTTTGGGTCTTCTAGGCATGGTGCCTGCCAAACAGACATGAGTGCAAAGATTGAGAATTTTTGAAATGGAAACTGTAATTGAAGATTTGATAAAAGAATCATATTGCCTTTATATTCAAACACAAGTTTTAGTAAGTGCAGAGTAACCTGAAAATGTGATGCTTGTTTATATAGCTCCTGCCTTTTTTACTTTTAGGCTTCCACGAGCCACACTGAAATGTAAAAATGAAAATGAGGAATCTGTGATACAATCTGACGTCGAGTAAGATTCTCTATGGGAGAACAAGTTTGAAAAGCTTTTGTTTTACTTGCATATTGGTGTGAACTATGGGTACAAGAAGGCCCAAGCATACATAATAGTAATCCATGTGTGGCAATTCTAAGATTTGAGAATTTAGAATACTACTATGTCAAAATGTGTCGAAAGATACGGGAGTTCTGAAATAGGATTTACGTGCGAAGTAAGTGAGGCAATTCTAGCTCCACTAGAACTTCATGTACAAGTCTGCAAAAGGGTGAACCCTACAAGATAAAGAAAAACCAGGCAAATTAATATTCGCGTATGTTAACAGAGATAAAACCTCATATGCCCAATACACAAGGGGCTGTGGTGGCAATTTTGCAGGCAGATAAGAAGAGCCCTGCAAACAAATCATACTCAAAATCAGAGGTGACAGCGTAGGCTCTAGACAAGTTAAATGTTACAAACAATCCTTTACACAAATGAGCAAAGTTCCAAAATCATTTCACCAGTGCAGTAAAATATGAGATATCTACTTCAGTTCATTTTTTAGTTGTTATACACTAAATTTAAAAATGAAGGCAGCTCTCCAGGCTGAACCTCATAACATCCCTTGTCAGGACTTTCTTAGTATAGCATAGCTTTGAGGGTGTGTGGTTAAATTACAAAACTAAAAGGATATGTTTGCCTATCCACAATTTGATAAAAGCAACAAGCTTTCACTGCAAAGCTCTCTTGATCAAAGTCGTCCTAGTAGTCTATCACCCTCTCAGATGGTTAACATCAGGCCTAGAGTAGGCCATACTTATGTCTCTATGTGCTGAGAAATATAGAAGATTGCAAATTCTTATTTCTAGGTAATTATGTAACTAGTGCATATTTGAATGCAGGGCTCAACTTTGATTTGACCTGATAGGATAGACAATCCAAATCAAAAGTCATATTCTCTACCTAAACCAATACAAGTCAAAATAACTAATAACCTGTGAAGAGACATTTTTCACTATAACAAACAAGCATAAATCTTACCCTCCTCATGCGTGGAAGCATTGCCAATCCAGCAGTTAATGTCTACAAAAGGACAAATGAAGAAAAAGGCAGCCAAGAAAACAAGAGGAAGAGGAGGTCTTCAGTAACTTTTTAAATAATTTATTAAAATATAATTTACTCAAGTATGTTTTTGCATAGCTTACAGTGAGAAACCCAAGTGATAACATCAAAGGGACAGTTCCATCACCTGGGCAGGTAAACATGGGAAAGTTAGCATAAGATACATGGAAGAAATTATAAAGCACAGCTTACAATGATCTTACAACAAGAGGCTCATGACAGTAAATATATGTGTATATACGAATAAGTATAGAATGTATTAGTGTGAAGGAGCGATAAAAACATGGACACCAGATTCAATCAACTGTAAACTAGGAGGAACTTGGAGAGAGTAAACACACCATATTTATCAGCCAGATACTTTATTATATTGTCTGATTCATACATGGCAACACCTGTATTTGGGTCCACCAGCATTTAGGTTTTAAAAGCTTGTCAACATCCAAATATTGTATTATCAAATTTTCTCATAATAAAGTTAGAACTTATTCATGGGTGAAGCAACATGAGAAAATTTTCAATCTTCTCGATTCCCTTGCTCATTTTTTTTCCATTCATGATGAAACTAATGCTAACAAAAAATTCTTATTTCCATAGGGCGTAAGCAAAACATCCTAATGCTCACTATCAAAATCAATCATAAAAGTGTAAAAAAATCATAACAGTTTCACATCCAAAAGCTTTTAGGAAGGTCAAAAGTACAAGCCATCATGAAGCATAGATTTTTTCTTTTTTATGAAAGCTAAAGTAGAGAAATATTACAAGCTCTGAGTGCTCAGACATTCAAACAGAATGGGGCACAAAAAAAGAGGGGAAGTTAAAAATTTTAACATCTTTCTGTGTCATGTATGATTAGAACCAGGGAATGTCATTATATATATATAACTAAATTAACTGAATGGTTATATGATGCAGAGGCAGATCTTTTATGAGCCGCTAAAAGTAGATTTTACTAGAAATCAAGGTTTGTTGAACTGTGAATTTTTAGGATTATCATTTTGGACATGTATCAACAGTTAAGTAGTGTTACTAGACCATGTAAGTAAACTGTTGCTTTCCACCCATCTGCAAAACTTTGGGACGGAAATTTGGACCATTTCTTGGGCAAGGATAGAACAATACATCAAGGGCCAGTATGCTTACCATCTCCCTGACCTGTGAAGCATTGAAGATGCATTGCACATGCTAAAGACTAAATAGATAAAGTTAGATCAACAACAGAAAGTGGTATCCTGCAAAGATTAGGGTAACAGAATCACCTTCCGACAAAATGGACAGCTGAACATTTCCCCAATGAAAGTCCATGCACACAACAAGCACAAGCATTTAATAATTCCTTCATTCCAAGTTTCACAAAATGCATAATTGCTATCACAAAAATAATATGTTTTTATCACAAAACCTGGGAGATACTAGGATCAAAACTAAAAATGATGTTTGCTTGCAGTGGTTCACAAGTTGATATATACCTTTGCAAATTCATATATATCCAATAGGCTTCTCTGGGCGAGGGCCTAACTTGCACGTCTCTTTCACCTTCTTACCTGATAAGCATGATCTTTTAAATGGTACAATTCAATCAATTCATAATACAAAAACAACAACAACAACAACAACAACAACAACATAGGTATTTAGAATGTAGGATAACCAATTAAAAATATGATATTATAAACCCAATGTAACAAAGAAGAAAAAAACAATCAGTGAAGGTGTGTTGATGCACGTCTTGTTCCATGCAAACCTTTTCTCAAAGATGATATCAATCTTTTAGTAAGTGGAACTACACAGAACTATCAACATTCATGAAAACCGCCACAGCACCTAGTGAAAAAAATAGAATAAGAACACTATATGCATTGATGAATTACCTTGAACATCCAGAGCATATTCATCCGGTCCAATTTCATCAGGAAACACAATTGAGGATGAATATCTGTCATAAGCAACAACATACAAAAGAATTAGGCAACCTGTAGTTAAAAGAAAGTAAAAACGAAAAAATAACTATGAAATTTACTTAAATCCTTCAACCAAGTTCAGATATTTCAAATAGTCAATCTATCAAATTCATACTTGAAATTTATGACATCAATTTGAAACTACCCTCAAAATCATAATATCACACAAATATAATCCAGAGATATAAAGAGACGGTTGAATCAAAACAGAGAACACGGTCAAGATTCAAACCCTAGGACGAAGGTTCCCGAGCCGAAGCGCAAAGACAGGGCGAGAGAAGCGGTGATGATATCGAGAATCTGGCCCTCCCCGACGGTGAACGGCTTCGGCTCCAGGGGCTTAAATCCTGGCGGAGGCGAGAGAACCGGCTCGGCTCCGTTGCTCCCGCTTCTTTGTTGGCCACTGATACAGAAACAGAAGTAGAAGAGGATTCTTTGATATCAACCGAAACACTGAAGAAGCGACGACGAGGTCGGCGAAGCGGCGGCGAGCTGGAGCCAAGAGCTTTAGCCATTGGCGGAGATAGAGAAGAAGCCATGGAAACCAAATACAATGCTCGAATTCAGGCGCACGAAAGGGATAAGATTGGTTCGTGCAGGGGCTTCGGTTGTGGTTGGGCTGTTTAGTACTGTAAACAAGGACGAAGGTAAACGGTTGATGCGCGGAAGCATGTCATGTCAAATCTAGTATGTTGGATACATTATGCTTGTGATTCACAAAAGATTGCGTTTGTAACTTTTGGTCATATATCAATTTGAGCACTAACATTCAAAATGTATCAAAGTTAGCACTAACATTTAATTTGAATTACTGTCGGTGAGGGTTATTGGGGTTTTGGTGAGGAATTCGGTCATGGACACGGGACTCTACCTCATCTTCACTCGTGAATCTTGCCACGTCAACAGTATGGGTGAAAAGGGGAAAAAGATGATCGTAATGCAGGAGGATGAAGAGGCGATGTGGCAGCTAACATGGAGAGAAGTGCACATCGGAGAGATACGATGTGGCATCCTCAGGGGTGAAGATGATGTGGAGTCCGAGCGTCACGCCCACTGAATCTCACTTTGGAAAACCCTAATAATCTCACCAATGTAACCAAATTAAATGTTAATGCTCGTTTTGATACGTTTTGAATGTTGGTGCTCAAATTGAAATATGACCAAAGGTTAGTGCTCAACCAAGAAAATTACCCTGTTTGCGGGGGTAAGTATCACTGGTGCCCATAAATGTTTCATAAGTATAACGTTGTGGCCACATACATTTTTTGTATAACGTAGTAGCGAGACTTTGTCTCGGTCACTCTCATGCCACGATTTCATGTTTGAGATTTGTTTTCCAGTGAAGGTCTTTGAGGGTGCCAATTATAGAGCTATCCACGTCGGACGCCACCTCAGAGCTCTCACGAAAAAGCCCCAAACATGAAATGTGGCTATGAGTGTGACCGAAGACAAGTCATGGCCACATCGATATAAAAAAGCGATGTATACGGCTATACTCTACTGAAACATTGTGGCCACCGATGATATTTCACGTGTTCTGATTGGAATGGCTCCAGAGTCCAGACTAACAAAGCTTATAATAATAACAACAAAATGGCTTGGTTTTTATTCAGTACTCGATCATTATAATCTGAAGACCAGAGCAAATTTTTTTTAATTTCTATTTTCAGGATTAAAATGATTTTAAAAAAATTGGATAAATCACTTTTATTAATATAAAAAAAATTAAAAAAATTATCAATAAAATAGAAAGGACTATTAGAAACTCATAGAATACACGTATTGCGAGTCCACTAATGGTGGATTAAACATCAAGCTCCTTGGGGAATGATAGTGACGATTTCCCCAAGATAGGACTGTGCAAGAAAGAGCTAGCCTATGCCCTAGGAAGAAACCATCTTGCCGGTGTCACTCGCTCTAGCGATCTCAATGTGAGGTCCCATAAACTTAAGACTGAGTTTGATTATCGCGATGGAATCCTCGAACTTTGCTCTCTTCATCTCCAAAACCATAGATAACTACAATAATGGCATATGATCAATCTTTAAAATAACCGCTGTCAAAGGAAGAGACTTTGCATTAAAAATACATTTATTCCGCTCAAGCCAAATATTCCAGGTGATAGCTTGAGGCAGGAGATCCCTAATTTTCCTACATAAGGAGCCTTAGGACTGTTCTCCACAAGCATCACAGCTCTCTTAGTGATGTCAAAATGGCTGGTAGATCAAAAAAGTTGACCTAAATAACTCCAAATCCGCACAGCAAAGGTGTATTGAAGGAAGAAGTGGCCTATTGTTTCAATTGCCAAGTGATAAATCACATATGTAGCTGTTTGCAATTTATTACATCCCTTCTTCTCCAAGAATTCTAAAGTATCTTATTTTTCCATACCCTCCAACTAAAGAGGTTTATTTTTTGCAGTCATGTACTTTCCCAAAAGGATTAGATCACCTAAGAGTGTAGACCCTGATTATTTAAGAGGTCATAAGAAGATTTGACAATGAACTTGCCATTAACAGTGCGTTTGGATGACGGAATAGGAATGAGGGGTAGGAATGGGGGTAATGAAGAGGGATAATGGGAATGGGGGTAATGGAGAATGAATGGGAATGAAAACTGTGTTTGGTTAGAAGGGGTTATGAATTGGGAATGTAAAAAGTAAGTGGGGGATATGTGAGTCAATTACCTTTATACCCTTCATTCAATAAAAATATGTATATATGTTTAATGACACATAAAATTTTTTAATCATTAATGACTTCATAAAAAATTAATTAATAAGTTAATTAATTATTTTTAATTGTCAATGTATGCTTATTTTTGTAAGTAATTATTTAAATTATTTAAATATTATTTTAATTATATGTTGATTGATACAATTATTGTTTTAAACATTTAATAAAATAAATTTTTATAATTACTATAGTTTTATTTTAATATATATGACACCTATATGCTCTAGACACTGCTCATAATTGTAATTTTTCCTCCTGCAATGGTTGTTTAGTTTAATGATCCCATCGAATGCTTACCCAATGTATTTTTTTTTCAATAAGTCTTCAATGCTTACTCAATATATGGCACATATATGCTCTAGACTTGCTGATTACTGTAATTTTTCCACTTTGCTTAGAATTAATTGTATATGATTTATTTAAATATATGGCATTAAAATTAATTGTCTATGATTTATTTAAATATATAAAACATCCCATATAATCTGATACAAAGCAGGCCATAATTGACAATTCCAGTGGCTTACATCATTAATAAACTAATCTTAAATAAAGAAAAAATCATCCACCTTAACTAAAAATAAATCAGTAAACATATATATATATATATATATATAAAATTTTATTAGAAAGATTGTGTGCAAGGCCTCATATACACACTGAATATCTCATTCTAAAGGCAGAGATTAATCACAAAACAAATAAAAGAAAAATGGTAGTATTCTACACAACAACTAATGATACAAGGAAAACAAGGAAAGATAATAAAAGTGAGATCTTTCAGCCCCGATCCGAACAATAACACAAGAATAAATCGTATCTTCACCGATCCGTACAACAACAACATCAAAACACAAGAATAAATTATAACTGCAAGATGATCTTGAATCACAAGGAGAAAGGAAGCAGGAGGTTGAGAGAGGAACCTGTGAGACTTCGTTGCCGCTGCTTCCTCTTTGTCGCTTGAAGTTTGCAGGACGCCGGTGGTGACGGTGGTGAAGACGATGATGGCGACAGTGAGGATAGTCACAGGAGCCAGCAACCCAAAGTAAAGAAGAGATATTTTAGGTTAGGATTGGGATATATACAAGTAATATTTTAAGTTGTTCATGGGCAAGAATGTAATTTTACATTTCATTATTGGGTATTCCCCCCAATGTGGGGGGAATGAGTTATGTCTTGAGGGGAGGTAATGATTTCTCTTGGCCCTCAATCATTACATGCAAAAAAAAAAAATATCCAAACAAGGGGAAGGGAATGTGTAATCAATGATTCCCTTCCCCAGGGTAATGATTGAGGGCATCCAAACGTCCCCTAAATGTGAGGCACCGCCATTTTGAGTCTATGCCATCCAAAGACAAAGCATTAATCCTTGAAAGGAGATCGATACCCTTTGGATCCTAGTCTAAGGGATAGTGAACCAAAAATGGGCGAGTTTTCTAACTGTACCCTAGGGTTACTGGGAAGCCCTAAACTGTCCGACTATTTGTCCAATGGTGCGTGACCATTGAACCATCGATTGACCCAAAATTAGAGTGGTAGCCCCATCTCAAATAACATGTGTGATATAAGCCTAAATTTGGACAAGAAGTTGGGAATTCCATTAAAAAAAAAAAGACTTTTCTTTTTGGGAAATCTGAGAAACAAATTCCAAGGGTGTTGTTGCGATAGTAGTTGAATAAGATAACTTTGGAGCCACACTAGGTGGCAACTGTAGAAATCTTCCATCACCATTTTCCTAGAAAGGCATTGTTAAATTCCTTTAAGTTTAGTATGCCCCACCCCCTCTCTTAGTCCCTTGCCCCTGTGTAAATGTTTCTAGTTGACAAGGAGACAACTAGGATGTTTAATGTCTGATCCAGACCAAAACAAAGGAAGTCTCTTCAGATCTAGTAAATCTCTTTGATAACCCATTGAAGAAGTTTGAAAATTGACATCTAGTATAATGAGATTGCAAAGAGGACTGAGTAATAAGTGTAAATCGGGCCCTAGGGAGAGGAACTTGGATTTCCAAGAAGACAGGTGTAACTTGATAGTTGAGCTCAGGCTTTCCCAGTTCTAACGATGAGGCCTCCTACCCAAGACCGAAACCCCTAAATAAGCTCAGAGGAGGAGGAGGTTAGATGTGCAATTCAACATTTAAGCAAGAGCAGTATCTGGGAGTTGGTCCATGCTGGAGGAGTAAAGACATGTTTTGGAAAAGTTGATGGTTAAGCTCGACATGCCTTCAAAAAGGTATATGATCAGTTTAATGACTCTAAGATCTTTCTTATCCCCCTACTATCAACATGAGAAAGTCATTAGCATATCAAAGGTCATATCATCCCAAATTCCATGAGTGGGAAACCATAAAGGATCCCTAAATTTAGAGTGTGAGAAATCATCGTGTTAAGAACATTAGTACAAGAACGTAAAGGAGCGAGAGAGTGGATTCCCTTGTCTTAGGCCACAATGATAGCATACATATTAACATTGGGATCCATTCATCAATATGGTGGCTTTGGAAGAGTTTAGGATGGTCTTAGTCCAACCAACTCACTATGTACCAAAACCGTGGGCTGATAGCAACCTTAATAGGAAGTCCTAGTTGACCATGTCAAAAGCCTTAGAGAAGTCAATTTTAAAGGCACTACCTAGGATCCTATGTTTATGGAAGCTGAAAATTAATTCCTTAGTTGTGACAATGTTGTCTAGAATACATCGTCCTTTGATGAGGAGATGTCAACCAAGGAGTCTGACAATAATTGCTTTTATATAGTAAGAATTTTTATCCAAAGTTCATGATAAACTAGTATAAAGGCACTAGCTTGCACTGTAGGCCTCAACATATATATATATATATATATGGTTTTTAGAGTAAATATAAAACATTAGCTCATGATTCAAATTCAATGGATGGTTTGAATCTAATTTGATAAAATAAAGTAATAAATGAATGAATGAGGCACCAACAAATACTTAATTAATTTTATTATAGTAGCTTTAAAACTTGGTTTGAAATAATTATCAAAGTACCACTTGGTAGTTTGGTTCGCAATAATGATATATTATTACGGTAATGAGATTTCCGTGATAATGAGGTTAGAAATTTTTATATGCCCGGGAATGTTGTGGTAATGTGAGATTACTATGTTTGGTTGAGAACTTTATATTACTGGTAATATGCCATTACCATGTTTGGTTAGTCATGGTAATCACCTCATTAATAACTCAAATTTATCGAAATACCCCTGCATATAAAATTTTGAAAATTTTAATTTAAAATAATTGGATAAATAAATAATTAATTAAATGATAATATAAAAAATTATTTTTTCACATTTTTTAAAAATACCTTTGTATTTAAAATTTTGAGCAAATTTACCATTCTTTTGCCATTCTCTCAAAAATAACTCTGTATTTAAAAGTTAATCCAAAGAAATATAATATCAACCATTATTTTGTTGAATTTATAGAAATACCCCTACATACAACTTACAATTTTGAGCAAATTTAATATAATATGTCAAATTTACCAAAATACCCCATGCATACAAAGTTAATCTAAAGAGTCATACATCTACCAAGATAATATTATCACAATTGGATATATAACAACACAAAGCAAATAAAATGTTTTAAGCATATAAAATCCAGCACACCTTACTAGTTGCACAACACAACATATAAAATGATTACACAACACAAAAATAATACATAACAAGCAATCCATATAATAGCACACACATTACTTGTTTTACTCAACATAAATCATACAATTTAAATAGTCATAAAAACCGATCAAGTTGTAACATCAAGTTTTAACTCTATTGGTAACCCCCAAATGCCCAAGTACCATAATCGTTCTTGCACTCATGCAGAAGTGAAAAGAAATATGATACCTACCATATACAATTAACCCACCAGCTTTAATTCTTTCCAATTGGGACAAGCCTTCAATCTTCAGTAGCTCAGTATAAATTTTCTTCTTTTCCTCTGTCTCATCAAATAGGAATTGGAAGCAACTAGCAAGTCTTGAAATCTGTTCTCCAAAACTATCAATATTCCAAGTTCCAATAGAGTTAATGGTGCTTGAAAACTCATCATTGCCAATGTTTGACCTAATGAGTGTTTACGCTTAACTTTATTTGGATGTGCATCTTGTGATGGACCTGGTTGTGAAGTGGCAGTGGCATTAATTAGGTTTAGATTAGGGACACTTGTATTTTCTTCCCCATCTAAGTCAACAAAAGCATCTCCTATAGATGGTTCAGTATTTCCTACAGTTTCCTCATTTGAAATATCTTCAACAGCATCAGCTGGAGTTTAAGCACCCTCCCCGGTGGCTCGATCTTTCCCAAATACTTGGCTCAACTCTTCTAAGAAGGGGAAAGGTTTGTTCTTTAGTCCAACAAGACCCACGTAACTATGAAAACAAACAAAGAAATAAATTATAAACATCAAGAAGATTAATAAATTGTAAAGAAATGCAACAAAAAATTTTAAAAATTATAAATTGCGATTAGATCAAAATTACCTTCACCCAATCATTAAAGGCAGTAACATCACATATGATGCATTTTGTGTTATCATTCCAACCAAAACCACTTGCATTTGGGGCCAACATCTCTTGAATGGCATGGCATTGTCTTTTCTCAATATTGGATGAACCCTTGATATTAGAATTTGGTAGCTTCTTACACATCCATTTTTCAAGCTGTGCTAAATAATCTGGACAAAATTAACCCTTATCAGCCTTCCATTTGCCAGATTGAGCAAGCCTAGTTAAGCATTCAACTAACATGAAATCTTTTTTTTGGCATTCCAAACATGTTTGCTTCCTTGTTTTGCTTGTCTCTTGCCTTTTTTCTCACTTGTATCAATCTCATCATTGTTCGCATTTTCAGTCATCCTATGTCAAAAAAAATAAAAGAAATAGAAAATAAAAAAATAAAGAACACATACATAAGATTAAACATAAAAAGGAAATAACAATATTAAATTAGTGTTATTTAAATAAAAAAAACAATTATACAACAACAACAAAACCAACAACAACAATAATGAAACATATAATAACACATGGCTATACATACAAGATTACATGTCTATTGATTACACATGTATATCAATTACCCTACGCTATGTTGTCCTCTATTACACCCCGAGACAATTCTATAAAATAGACTAATGTTAGTATAGTAAGCTTTGATATTTTTTTTTAAAATCAAACAAATTAATTATTTATCTTAAACAATCGCCACATGTCATCTGTTGAGTTCTCATGAACTGATTCTGGTGTTTGAGTAAAACTTCATGGCATTTCAAAATTGCATTTAAGACACTTTTAAAATACCAACTTATTGTCTCACTCGGATCTAACAAATTCCCTTTTTGCTACTCTATTTTTTTGGTCATATGAAATGGTATATAGGAAAGATGCAACTATTTCCGCAATACACATGTTCCTAGTATCTTCTAGTTTGCCAATTGTGGTAAGTAAATCACAAAGACGATGAAATGCCCTTCGATCCATACAATACTCTCAATGAAAGCTAGATCACTCTCAAAGACCAACCTATAAATATTGACACCCTTGATCAAGTGTCCTGCTCGCTCTATCATAGGCAATTCGTGGCCTCTTTATTCTACGCCTACACTCCAAGGCAATGACATAAACTAATATAGCTAGTTTATTCATCATCTCAGCATACAGATAAGCTATGGTTGCAAGCAAACCAAAATTTCCATGAGAGAAAAGATCCATCTACAATATATATATATATATATATATATATATATATATATATAAGACGAACATCTTTGTAATATTTGAAATAGTCATTATGAAAAAAATACAATAGAAAGTAATTACATATAAATCAATGATGATCAAAATTTAAATACAACAGTTAATCTCCTATAACATTAGAAAAGAATTTAAATTCTTAAGTATACATTTACAATAACTGGAGTATATGCCATATGATGACATGGAAAAATACACCGGAGTATATTTTTTGTCTTCCGGTCATTGGGTTTCATTAATACATATATAGCACATAGAATAAGGTAAATGACATAACAATTGAAGAAATCTGATCATACACTCTTATGTTTTTTCATGACATATACGAAAGAATGGAAGTTCTTTGTTTTGATTTGATGCTTGTGTTTAATTTCTTAGTTACTGTTCAATCTCTACTTTTTGTTTGCCACCATGTAAAATTTCCTTTTCATCAATTAATTTGCTACTTTTATAGTCCAAGTTATCCAATTCCATTTCATGTCAATGACTATATAATGTCTCTTCTATCTATCTTTGAAATGTATTATGGATTATAATTATTATACATACGAGTCCATTGTGTTGGAGACGTTGTAGTAATGCTTTCCACTGGTTATGAAACTTTATCATGCTTGGTTCATGGCATGCATATATATATATATATATATATATCTGGCCTTTTTCTTGGTATTATTAGGATTGTATGGAATCATTTAAATATTGTTTAAGTTGTGGCAAAAATCAGGATTGGTGGCTTCTTTCTATCCACAAAATAATGTTTTTTTTAAAAGAGAAACTCGAAAGAAACTTTTATTAAGAGAAAACCTACGGAATAAGCAAAGAAAAAACTAAGAAGTCAGAAGGAAAAACCAGAAAGGCAAAGCAGAATAGAAACAAAACAAAAAAGACAAGATAGGAAAAAGAAGGAACCATAAAACAGAGGTGAGGATAATGAGATTTACTTCTTATATAATTCCAAGAGGAAAAGGCCTTGAGGTGCACAGCGACACGACAATGCGGTATCATGAAGGTGAGGCTAACAGCGGAGCAACGGCTCAGCGGCAAGGAGGTGAGGTGCACGGCGGAGCGGCGGCACAACAAAGAGGCGGAACACCGGCATAGTGGCACGGAGGTTAGGCAGGACGGCGGAGTGACGACACGACGCGTGGCGATGCAGATGGTGTTGGCCAATGGTTTGATGGTGTCAGCTAATGAAAGGGAGAATAAAAACCTAGGGTTTTGATAAGGAATTATATTAAATTTGTGGGGGCATAATTGGAAAAAAAACATTATAGATTATGACCAACCTGGTAATATGGATGAACACCTATTTTGGTGGTAATCACATTATCACCTTCTTTGGTAATATTTCACTATTGATAATTTCACATTCCATCAAAATTACCACTACTACAGTAACCAAATATGGTAATCTAAACACATTACCACCAGATTTCCGGTAATATTTTCACATTACTGTGAACCAAACGTCCACTTCAGGTAATAGTACAACGTATTGATGCGAATGTGTTGTGAGTGACAAGTGTCCATCTCTATGTATCTTCTTGGAGTCCTTTGTAGGTTGACTTCCAGTTTATGACATATATTCAAGTGGGATCCATTAGTGTATTTGTTGACTTGTTTGTATTCATTTCTTTTCTTTGGAAACCCCCGTACTTGGTGTTATCTTAACTGATGTATGAGAAAAAATACTCAGGGTTTGCTTTGATGTCAAGGCTATGTATCTTATTTTATGATTTTGCGTGTTATCATATTCTCTCGTTCTTATAGTGTTTATGTACAGGAAACAGGTTAGTCATACGATAATCCAAGGTTGAGGTGGTACTTGCCCTTCCTTTGGTTGTCATGGCGGTATATAGCTCATTGGGACCATGGGTCGGGCCGTGACAGTTGGTCTAAGACCTTCTTCTCTAACTAATATTTCACATAATCTTAGGAAAGCTCTAGGACTCATTCTTATCATGTTATGGCATAGATCACTTGAAAGCAAATGTGGCATTAGTTCATCTTTTGCTTAGTCTCCTTGAAGGCGTAATTCACAGGTAATTTGATTGTTAACATATTTATGTTCCTTCTTGCACCTTTCAATCTAACTAATCACTAGAATAATAATTTGAGTTGCTGCTAAATGGTGCAACCGTTGTAATTTTATGAAATAATTGTCCAACAACTTTTTTTTGTCGGTCATCTAAAAAAATTATTTATCAATATTTGCCAAAAACATAAGTCAAAGGAATAAAGATGGTAGCAAATATTAAGAATAACAACAAAATACAATATGTTATGACCAAAAATAGTCTCATATGAATCTACACAATATAATAATATGAAAAAAATTAGCTATTCTTTTAAGCAAACCTCATATATGGTTCCTTCCGTGGAAACCACATGGGAAAAATAGTTCACAGAAAAATAAATTTTAACCCTTAAGCCTTTAATTATATAAAATGATTTATCTTGATTCAACTAAGCAAGAAAACAAAAATTTATATAACGACAATGGTAAGGACTATTTCTTGGGGTTGGATGATTACTAAAAAGTTTTGCAAATTTATGGTAACTAACAATTCCATTGACATTCTTTATGTTCTTTATCCATAAACAAATCAAAATCATGAAGATTATACAATAGCAAGGGCGTGAACTAAAACCTAGAAAAGATCAATAGCAGAGAATGATCAACAAGGTAGTACTCAAAACAAAAAGAACTAAACCCACAAAAATTAGAAGCTAGAATTATAACAATCAATGTCAGTTTGCTATTTAATATTTTTTTTTAAAAAAAAAATCTTTAGATTGGACTGAAGATTACTCCACTATAAAATTCTAATAGTTACTCCCCCAAAGCAAGAGACACAAGAATAGATATCAAAACAACAACTACTTATCAAACAGGAAGTTTGAGCAAGCAAGCACATGGAGTATTCATAAAGAAACAAATAAGCTGACAAAATAGATCGGTTGATCCTATGCCCATACATCATATATCACTAAATCACAGCAAAGTATGGGGTTCGGTCTTGTTCTTAAAACACTTATGAAAAAAACTGAATACAATGAAGAATCCACATGATATAGATAAAATCAACATTCATATAAAATGTCTAATCCCAAAATCACATAGAAAATTAACATCATCATGAAAAATATTGGATAAAAGGCAAATAAATACCTGCAAACTCAAAAATCAAACACAAACTTTTATGGGGTACCAAATATCACCGAAAAGAACGAAAAGATGGTAGAAAACCCACACCAGATCCAAGAAACGAAGGATTCTCACAAAGGACAAAGTCTCTGATGGTGCACAAGCTGCGATCTCACTCCTGGCGAAGTCAAGCTATCTTCTAGATTTAGAAAACCATAAAACCACCCCAAAAGAAACCCTTGAACCCTATAAAAACATAGATGTAATTGTTTAGAAAGCTTAAGAGCATTTTTGTCCAAATAAAAATCAGAACCTTGTCAACCCCCTCCCCCCTCCCCCCCCTCTTGATTTGGAGGGTTGAGAAATGGGGTTAGATTGAGGGTTTCTCATACCATACCCTCCATTTAACCCTAGATCCAAACATGGGTTGGTCCACAACCCTACCTTACAAAAACCTCCTCCCAAACAAGGCCTTATTATTTCCATCAGTTGAGAATTGATTGGGTGTAAAAGACGTTAATTTCTCTATCATTTGTGGGTAATTCACTCCACTTCCTCTCTCTTGTGATATGATGATTAGTATAAGATGAAAAAACTAACCAATTAAGAGTGGACAAATGACTCCAAAATGAGAGTTTACAATAGAAGTTTTTGGAGAATAAATTTAATAGTAAACTAGTGTAAAGGGTCCGAGCTCACACTGCGGGCTTCAATATATAAAAAAATTTGTTTTAAAAATAATATACATTATATTTATTTGAAGTCTCTTTAATAGTAATAAGGTCAAGAAAAAACATGGTTATGGTTTATTACTTCATTTGGTTTTTTTCTAAAATATATAAAAATTAGCAACTAATTTCCTTTTTTAGTAATACATATATATACACTAATTTCTGTTCAAATACATTTTTATGAATCATCAGGTTTGGTTGAAGAAAACATTCTTCCAAATCAGGAATTTTGTAAATCAGTGAATAAAACCAAATTTACATGTTCATTCCAACTCGGAAAAATTTTATAAATCAGTGAACCGAATGCAATTAAAAATGATAAACAAAATATTAAAAATCTAAATCATTGACTTTTGTGTAATATTTAAATAATTCAACTCTATTAACTAATTGCTTGGTTTAATTTAAGAAATATTTAATAATCAAATTAAAAAACTTTTAAAATCAAGAAGTGACAATCAAATATCAACCAATGAAAGTAGACCATATATTCTCATCAGCAAAGAATTTAGAAGGAGAGATATTTAGGCACACAATTAAGAATTGCATCTCATTATGAGTATAAAACATTTGGTTTCCTTCACATTCAATAACTTGTTTCTAAACATTAGTCTTTTCTCTTAAGTTTGATACCACACCCATGTCAAAGAATGTGGAGCATGCTTGTCCATTCAAGCAGCATTAAATATATGGCTTTTCTTTTTAAATTAATCCTAAGCTTTCTATGTTAACGCCCCAGTTGAGCTTGACTGGAATTCTATGATTTATTGGTACTTATCTTTTAAATTTGAAATGCATGAACTCATGAAGTAAAATACCTATTTAAATAAACTAACCATTCTTTTAATCAATGTTTGTTTCACGTTAAAAAAAGAAAAAAACACTTTTTTTGGGTAAATTTTTCCAATGAGTACTTTAGTTTGGCCTTATATCAGTTTGAACACTAACTTTCAATTTGTATTAAAATGAGCATCAAATTTTAATTTCATTCCTTCAACAGAGTAATTGGGGATTTCCAGTGGATTTTTGGTGATGTGGACGCTGGAAAACTTTTGTGGATACCCTAGGTCCTCGTCACCAGGGCTATAGTATTTCTGGAGAGAGAGAAAAAGAAAAGGATGATGGGAGAGAAGATAACGTGTACGCCTTACGTGGACCAAAAAAAGCCACATTGATTAAGTGGCTGAGTTAGTGAGTCGGTGACATGGACCTAGGGCATCCACGTAAGCTTTCCGACGTCCATATCACCAAAAATTCACCGGAAATCCCCAATTACGCGACTGGACAAATAAAATTAAAATTTGGTGCTCATTTTGATACAAATTGAAAGTTAGTGCTCAAACTAATATAAGACCAAACTTAGGTATTCGCTGGAAAAATTTACCCCACTTTTTTTATTTGAAGACTAAATTCAACATATGATTTTCTTAGTATAATAAAAAATTAAAATTAAAATTACAGCAATAAAATCAATTTTTTCATCGAAGTTTGTCAAGGAGGATATAATTTTATTCACATTAAAAAAAAAATTAACAATTTGTTTTTATCCCAATACTAAATTTAATATATTTTTTTTCTCAATATAATAAAAACAACTCAAAATCTGAACACTTCTTTAATTTCCTTTCTTAAAAAAAAAATTAGAGCATGCTAAAGAAGAAATGAAGCTTATTGTTGTCTTCACTAAAGAACAAGCCTTCGCCCAAAAATTAATAAATTATTGTTATCTATTCCAACTACGCAAGCTCATCATCTTTTTTAAAATAAATAGATAAATAGGAGAAATAAAAATAGATAAATATCTTATTATGGTCAATCTCTTATTGATTTATAATATTTTGTATTTATCTATTATTAATGTTACAATGTATAATCTCATATTATATTACATAATAATAATTGGTATTAATACATATATACATCATTATATACATTAAAATAGTATATATTTTATAATTTATACACAATTTTGATTTGGATAAGTGTGAATGATTTAATGAATTTTGATAATTCAAATCCAAATTCAGTAAAAAAAATTTTAAAGTTAAAATATTTCCTCTAAATTAAATTAATTCATTATTAACCAAAAAAATCAACAAAAACAAAGATTATTATATAGTCCTATTTTAATAGCATCTCATATTAAAAGAGAAAAATCACAATTTGCTTTTATCCAAAGACCAAATTCAAGAGATTTTTTCTCCTTTGAAAAACACTTTTTTTAATAAAAATAAACGTTAGAGCATACTGGAGATGAGATGAAGCTTGTTGATTACATCTAAAAAATGTTTTTTTTTTTCCAAATTCATAATTGATTCCAATTTTGTGAGTTCAACATACTTTTTCAATGAAAATAGATCAGTTTCAAAAATTTACAAAATTGTTGAATAATTCGGAGAGAACAAAGGACATACTATCGGTGGGAGAGTTCACCGAGAAAACTGAACTCAGATGGCCAACTGCCCATCATGTCTGAGTCAATGATAATGACAAACACCGACAATGAATAAAAAGAAATTATAAATTATTACAAATAATATATTTTTTATGAATAATAAATAAAAAATAAACAACTTAATCATTAATAAATTCTCACAACTATCTTCCTCCATTTTGCAGCCACTTCATCAACTGATTATAACCAGCAATATTCCCAATAAAGCCAGCATCCAACATCTCATTCACAAGCTCCTCCCCTTCTCTCCTCATCCCTTCTCTAGAAAACCCTCTAATCAATATGCTAAAGGTCACACCATCAGGTTTCCCAACCCCTTCCTCATCGCCAACACTCTCAACCTATTCGCATCCTTTGTCTTCCCAGCATCACAAAGCCCTTCCAAAACACAGTTACAAGTAACCAAATCCGGCACCATCCCCTTCTCCATCATCCTCTCCATCACCCCACACGCCTCCTCGTTCCTCCCCACACTCCTCAACCCTTCCATCAATGCGCTGCACGCCACCGCACTCACCCCTCTACCTCTCTCCCACATTTCATCAAACACCTTCAGCGCAATCCCCGCTTTGTCCTTCCTGCATAACCTCTCGATCAACTCCAACCATTCGAACCCATCCGGCACTGCTCCTCTCTTCACGAACTCCTTCATGAGCTCGCAAGCTTCTTCCTCTTTTCCTTCGCCGCATAATCCCTTCACCAAGATCTCGCAGGTAGCGACTGAGAAGCTGTGACCAAGGTCGAGTATCTCGCGCGCAACTCCAATGCCTTCTTTGTATCTTTTCTCTTTGAAGAATCCTGAGATGAGAGTGTTGAAAGTCACCACATTTGGGTCACAGCCTTGGGCTCTCATGGCCTTGAACCATGTCAGAGCATTGTCGAAACTGCGCGTCCGGCAGCAGCAGCTGATTAAGATGTTAAATGTGTATGTATCCGGCTTGACGCGATCCTTGAGCATGGTGTGGTACCATTGGAGGGCTTTGTCGTAGAGGCTGTGTTTGGAGAAGCCGTTGATGAGGATGTTGTAGAGGTCAGCAGGTGGTCGGGAGGAGTCGAGGGATTTCTTGAGAGTATGGAAGAGGGACTCGGCGTCGTTGAGGCGGGAGGCGCGGAGAAGGGCGAGGAGGGAGAGGCGGAAGATGGGTTCGGCGCGGGAGCAGGAGAAGATGCCAGAGTCTGAGCAAGGGCAAGGGTGGCGAAGGAGGAGGAGGAGGGAGTCGAGGCGGTTGGAGGCGGCGAGGGAGCGGGCCATGAGTTCATAGGTGGAGTGATCGAGAGAAAAGGAAGAAGAGGAGGAGGAGGGGTTGAAGAGGTGGAGGTCGTAAGGGCGAAGGCGGGGGTGGTGGAGGATGCGGCGGAGGAGGGAGGAAGGGGATGCTTGGGCGTGAGTCTTGAGGAATTGGGCGAAATGGGCAGGCGGAGCTGGGGAGAGGGATTGGGTCGGGAGCGCGTCGGGAGGTGGTTCCGAGAGAGGTGTCTTAGATGATGATGATCGGAGGAGCTCCTTAGCGCTGCTGCTCAAGGTTCTGATGCTTCTCTTTGGCAAGCAAGCACAAGGCAAGGTGAGAGTCAACATTGTGATTGATACCTGAAGCTCAAAAAATACCAAAAACCAACTTAGAATCAACTGAAAGCCAATCAATTATATCATCTACAATAACAAGAAAGGTAAATTCTTGAACTAAGAAGTATCAGGAATTGATATATGCCTCGTTGATCAGGCAAAGAAACAAAGTCAAAGAGAAACTTTGCCCCTTGTAAAGGCCAATTCATTATTTGGAGCTTAATGAGAAAGGCAAGCGCTTGGCTCCCAGCCCTCCACTCGGAAGCTCCTTCAACAAAGGCAATAACTTCTTCCACAATAGAAATAATCATGCACCATAGCTCCCTAATGAAGTTTAGTATAAAAATTTCAAACAAATAATTCAAACAAGCATTATCATTATCATACAGCAGTTTAAAACTCTCCATTTTAAGGGTAAAATAACAAACTTATTATCAATAAAACATTATTTCTCCTCAAATCATCACTAAGGTCACAAGCAGAACACAAACATGAACAAAAAGAAATCTTGAATACAAATAAACTGGCGACCACCATAGCACGCAAGATGAGCACTTTCTATAAATACTATGCATCACAGAACAAGAATTAGTAGTTAAAAGACGTGACTTCCTCAGAGATCTGAAAAAATCACAACATCCTCCAAATTTCTACAACCAAATTAATCAAACAGCGAGATATTTAAAAAGAGAACAAATGGGAGCATCTATCAAACAATTCGAACCAAGAACAAAAAATTCATAGTGGATGCCTCACAGAGAAAAAAAGAGAGAAAGACGAGAGCGATCTCTAGAAAAACCCTTTCCTGAAGAGAACGTTGTCAAGCGTGCGTGAACCCTAGAGAAGAGCTGAAACACGGGTGCAATTTAAATTTATACAATCGAGGTGGGGCCAGGCCATGACCCGAGTTATAAAAAAAAAAAAACCCTTGGTTTTTTTGCCAAATTACACAATACCTACTTTTCCATTACCTGGAACATTGTTCTTTGGTTATTTTTTAAAGTTTATTATTAAATTCAAGCTTTTAAAAGTTAGCTTGTGCAGTTGTGCGGCCAGGATCAAGAGGGGTCGTCGTCCTGCACTTGAGTTCTATGATCAAAAGTTTCCATTTCTCTTTCGGTTTAGAATAGAGGTGGGCACGGGCCGATTAATAGGCCTGACCCACTGGGTTGTGATTCACCGACCCACAGACCCGGACTGGCCCGTTAAACCTAGCGAGTCCGGGTCACAAGAAACCGGACCCGAAACCGACCCGGCTTCCATATTGACCCGGCGGGTTGGGCTCGACTGGCCGAGCCAGGTTGCAACCCGATTCTAAGCCGGGTTTGGCCCGTTCGGTCAACCCGACGGGCCAACCTACCGGGCCACAGGTTAGGACAAGCCCAATCGTAATCAGCCTGTCATGGAGACAGGCCGGTTACGGGTTGTTAGCCCGGCCCGCCAGGTCAGTGACCCGGTGTGTCAGTTCCGGGCTGGGCACAGGCAGGGTTGCCGGATGGCCCGTGCCCACCTCTAGTTTAGAACATCTAATGGCTAAGTTTCATGGTAATGATATTTATTTAAGTTATTAATCTTAGACTTTATTGCCACGTGAGTCTCTTGGTCTAACCCTATTTAATCACCTGCATGAACAACACATCTACAAAATATTTATTAAAAAAACAAATATTTATCTTGTGTAACGTATTAGTCACATAAACAAAATTAATACTCCGGTAGGGTTCATATATATATATATATATATATATATTTAAAAGATAGATAAACCACTTACTATTAATAAAAGTTCATAACAACAACCTCGACCCAAAAAAGACAGGGTAGGGTTCATGTACATATTTCTTTTAAAAAAATAAATAAATAAAGATTAATGCATAAATTCAAACTCACTTCGATTGGTAAGCACAATGCAACAAAATATTCAACCAAAAAAAAAATGATAGCCATCAGAGAATGAAATATCCAGTTAAGCACCCAAAACCTGTTGTTTACCAGCCATTTATTTACAGTGTATTCAGTGTGGAAAATGAGATCCTGCAGACCAAATTATGTTGCAGAAACCACGTAGAACAACTTCATTCACATAACTGGGCACATCATTACACTTTGGTCTCAAGAAAATTACAATTCGCAAATATCAACAGTAATACAAACATCGGTATCTATAATTGTTCAGGGAAGAGGAGTTGCTCAACTTTAACTAGGATTCTTTGATTGGATTGTTTGCCGAAATGATGAAACACCATGAAGCAGCTCCCATGGCCAGAATAAGAACAAAATTTAATGAAAAGGGTTTAGCCATGTGCTTCACATGATATAAAATTTCAAGAAGCCTGAATTGGAAACAGTAAGCTGTTCAGATGATGCATAAAAGCAAAACCAGTTCATGAAAGAGAATATTTTCAGCAATATGTATGCATGCGTTCATTTAAGTATATGATTGATTTAAAAACCAGTTCATGAAAGAAAGATCTATCCATATTTATCTATTCATAGGCCTTATGATCTTGACATGAATTCTGAAAGAGAATGAACAAGAAGTGGACTTCAAACATATACAAATGGAAGTGCTTTCTTACCTAAAACAGCCAGTGTAATCAGTATTGCTGATAATAATCGAGTGGGACGCCAGTAGTGTAGCATATCATACCGAGTTCTTTGAACCCTCCTCCGGAAAGCCTCTACCCACCACCTATGTGAATGTATGAATTGCAGATTGTTTGATATTGGGAAAATCCCAAGATGTGAACCAGCATATTTATCCTGCAATCATTTACCAAGAAATCAGAGTGGATAGAAAACCAACAGCAGTTATAGCACACATTAAACAACTGCCGCATCATGTATTTAACAGCAAAATATAATAATGTGAATTTTTTAGTATAAGCCCAAGTCAAATACATCATTTGCCAGTTCAGGCATTGATGGCCGTTTACACAAGAACTAGGTTAGAAGTAAACAGCCATGCTACTTTTATGCACATCATATGTAAAATAATATTAGACTCATAAATAACAAATGAAACAGTTTCCTGAGCAAAGTGAACTTTTGATACAACAAGATCAATTTATGTGACATCAACCACCAAATGATAAGAAAAAAAAAAGCCTAAAAATATGATACTGTCAAAATAAAGTACAACCTTTTAAGCATTTGAATTAAATAGATGGGCCAACAGTAAAAGGCTTGGGTTACATGAAATAGGCAGACCCAAAGAAAAAGAAAAATATTTTGTCATCTAAGTTATTACACACAGGCAGACCATAGGGAACAGCAGATAGCTATCCAAATGCGAAAATTGGAAGATGACTTCCCTTTACTAGAATCAAGCATTGTTTGAAAGCTCCAACTATCTCATTTTGTAGCTATACCAAATGGAAGATTAAAAAAAAAAATACCTGCTTAGCTGGAGATATGTTAAAAGCTGAGGATAACATCCCTCCTCCAGTATCGGCAAGCACATCGTCGGTGATTTCCCCATCTTTTCTTCTCTTTGCAAAGCTCCTTTTACCCGTATTAGCAAGCTGAAAGTTTCTAAAGAACCTCCAAATAGGCATCCTTCTGAACCTACTACTATAAGCATAGCATTTACTACCTGATTCGCCATTTTCCAAATCATAATCTGTAAAGGAAGTATTTGATTCTCCTTGCTCTACCTCTGAATCCTGGCAGAGTGTCCGCGCTCCTAAACCATATTTTTCAGGATTATCACCTTCTTCAACTTTGACCTCAACAATTTCATCACTTTCCAAGTTTGAATCAAGGAACCTTCTCATAATGCTGCTATTCCCACGCTCATAGTGTGCATGACAGTCATTGGAATCACCTCCAGAAAGAAATGATGCTAACCCATCTCTGTCTTGTTCATTTAAGGCTGCCCATTGTGAATTTCTGTCAAAATCCGTTGTTGATGAAGCTAGACCTCTCTCCACTTGCGCACTCTGTTCTCTTATTGCTCTAATAAACTCTCTATGCTTTACTATTGCATTTTGCCTTGAGTTGGATTTATCAGATGAAGCAGCAAAATTTACAGCCCTCTCAAAGTCCTCCAACTAATCACAAGGATGGCAATCCAACTAAATTCCATAAAATTAACATTTTTACAGATCATAAATATAAAAGCAGATAACACAGACAAATTGTGAGTGCTTCTTACCTGCCATTTTGTCGTCTCAAGAGCAGTCAGAAGGTCTCTCCTGTGATACTGGATCTGACCAAGGAGCTTGCTATCTGAAGACTCCCCTTGAACAAGCTTCTGTTCATGCAACAGCATCCGGAAAACTGACTCCATCCTGGATAATTCAAATTATGTTAGATGATTTCCGAGGCATACATACACGAAGAAAACGATAACCTCAACGATGGTGAAATCAAAAGAAAGACAGCTCCTTTATCATCACTATGTCACATATCAATCAAGAAATGAGCCAATTCATGCAGGAAATATACATCAAAGACGAAAAACCAACAAAAGATTATATGCAAAGCAATTCGAAACAACAACCAAAGAATTCCATCTTAAATTCTATAAAAAAAACCATAATAGCAAACAAAATAGATAGATTTAATCAAATGAACTAGGCATTGAACACGGAACCTGTCGGCCGAATCTTGCACAACTTCGGCCGCCGAGAACAACGGATCCGACTCCCATCTGCCGAAGCTCTGCGCCATGAGATACCACTCAATTTAAAGCACCAATCCTAGAAGAATTTGAGCAGTAGAAGAATGCTATACATCGAAGATGAACAAAACTCGGGCCATAAAATGATCAAGATTTCAGAGAAAACAAGACATGTGTGGACGATCCGCCATTAATTCGGGCATCGATCTAAGAAGTAGAATAATTCTAGGGTTTCAAAGTAGAGAAAAAAAACGTCACATAAAAAAATAAAAAAATAAAAAAAATAGAAAAATAAAGGTATTAAAAAAAAAAGAAGAAGAGAAAACTAGGACCGTTGCGGTTGTGAGATCTCAGATTTTTAATTTTAAATAACGTCTTTACCTTCTGTATTTCTATTTCGATCATCTAACTTTAAAAATTATGATTTAATCTTTTATTTTTAATTTTTATTACGATTTAGTCACTGTCACATGTGATTGCTATATATTCGGATGACCAAATCATAATAAAAATTAAAAATAGAGGAGTAAATCATAATTTTTTAAAATTGAGTGATAAACATAGCCATTTAGATTATTTATTTTTTTAAAAATGTGTTTTTAAAGTTAAAAATAAATAAATAAATAAATAAATTAATAATAATAATAATAATATGATGATATAAAAAAAATCATGTGCTTGTCGTCAAGCTTCAAAACTATTTTTGGTTAGTAATAAATTACTTATAATTAATATATTTTTTTTATAAAAGTGGATAAACAACTTATAACATCTTATAAATATATTTTAAAAGATTTTAATTATTTAAATAAATATATTTTAATGATTAATGTTAAAAAATTAAAATATTAATAAACACTTGAAAAAAATATATTTTTTTATATGGATATAATATCTTTTGTCTCTACAATATATTTTTGTCTTAAGAGGGTGTTCTATTATTCGTTTTGAAAAACAGTTGATCACTCCCCTACCGTTTAGTTAGGCTTTTCATTAGAGAAGTTGATGTGGCATTAAATATTATTACAATAATATTAAAATATTAAAAACTATTAAATTATTATTAAAAATTCTAAAAAAAATAAAAAAAATAATCATAAATAAATTAGTTATTAAACGCCAATACCTCCTGCACACAATCACAAAAATGCAAGTCTATATCATCAATAGAATAGGAGGTGTCATTATGCTTTTATTGGGTGTTTCATTGCTTTCAAGAGCTTAAATATTGCTTCTTCATCACTAGCTTATACTGTCATCTTCCCATCTTAAAGTCTTAAGAGAACACGGGAAGAGGTTAGGAATGGGCGTCTCAAAATGATGGGGACTTCCGCATCCTCATTTACACCTAAAATCACAAAATCGTCTAGGAAGACAAGACCTACAACCTTTATCAACACATCATTCACAATGCCCCAAGGACACCACAGAAACCGATTGGTGACTTGTAAAGTCATACATGTCAGCTTCAACTCTTATAGCGCCAATTTTAATAAAAGCTTGTAGGGCATGACATTAACGCTTGCCCTGGAATTGGCTAAGGTCTTCTCTACAATCGAGTCCCCAATCTTGCATTTAACAATCAACCCACCGGGATGCTTAATCTTTCTTGGCAACTTGCTTTGGAGGATAACCAAACAACTTTTATCCAAAGTGAGTAGACACTTCTTCTAACTTATGCTTGTTGATAAGCAACTCTTTTATAAATTTGGCATACTTGGGCATTTGAGAGAAGGCTTCCACAAGTGGCAAGTTGCTGTGAAGTTGCTTGGGAATATCCAATAATTTCTTGAATTGAGCATCCTCTTGTCTTTCCTTAATCTTTCCGGGTATGGGATTTGGCATTGATATTCCCGCATTAGTGGTGGTTGAGATTGTTGGACTTCTTTCTTTTTGTTGTTGTTATCCTCAGTGACAACCTCATCTTCCGAGATTGCATCTCCGGTAACATGTTTGATTTTCTTCACACTTAGCCTTTTTTGGGGGCAAACCTCAACTTCTCTACCATTCCTCAAAGTGATAGCCTTAAGTTGCTCTCTTCAATTAGGCATGGTGTTGTTTGGGAGATTACCATGTGGTCGTTCAAAATTCGCTTTAGCCAATTAGCTAACTTGATTTTCAAGGTTTTGAATTAGGCTTGGGCATTCCTCAGAGTGGCATTCACTGCATCAAACTTGGCATCTGTGCTAACCACGAACCCTGCCAACACCTCTACAGTGAAGTATTTCCTGGCTTTGGGTGGTGATGGTTAAAATTGAAATCTAGGAAGATGTGGTGGTTGTTGTTGCCCTTGTTGGCCCTGACCATCCCATGCAAAGTTTGGGTGGTTTCTTCACCATGGATTGTATGTAGCACTATAGGGATTGCCTTAAGGCTTTGGTCCACTTCTCACAAAATCCACTTGCTCTATAGGAGCAATCGATGTCCCCACAATAGGGCATTGAGAAATAGTATGTTCCCTTCCGCATATTTCACATGACATGACTGATTTTGAACTTGAATTTGCTTTCTTGGCTATGAGGAGATCAAACTTCCTTTGCTTTGAAGGCTGTGGTTGCATCCACTTTATGAATTTCGGTGACTCTAGATGCTTTAGCCTTTGGTGCCTAATGAGGCTTATTTCTTACCATGTGCTCAAATAATTAGTTTGCCTTATCGGGATACTTATTACTCAAAGAACCACCGGCTATCGCATCTATAACTGATGGGTCAGATAATTTAACCCGTTGTAGAGAATCTAAACATGCATCCATGAAACGAAACCCTGATGGGGGACACATTCTCAAAAGGTACTTAAATTTCTCATAAGCTTTAAACAATGTTTCTAACTTCTTTTGACTGAATTTTGGAGATATCTTGCTCAGCTTAGCCGTTTTGCTAGGAGGAAAGTATCTCATGAGAAATTTGCCAACCATGTCTCCCCATGTTTTTATGATTCCTTGGGGAAGTGATATTAGTCATCAGTATGTTGCTTCTCTCAAACTGAAGGGGAATAACGGAGTCTAATTGCATCATCTGAGGCTTTCATTCACCTTGAACATTGTGCACATATGCAAAAATCTTAACAAATGCTCATTTGAATCTTCATCTGCCAACCCATCAAACTGCACTATATTCTAAATCATTCAGATTGATCAAGCCAAATCAGAGTTGTAAGCATTCACCGTTGGAGCTTGAACACTAAACTCTTCCCTTGTAAATTGTGGTAGCTCATAATTAAATAATGTGTTCCTTTATTCGGCCATATTGGAGGATTCTTTATCCTCAATATCTATGTTCTTAGATGTGGAACCTTCCGTGGCTCTTCTCAATCTCATGTGTATGGTCCTCTCAAACTTACTATCTAGCTCTATAAACCTCATAGGATTTGCATTGGACATACACATGTGCCATGCAAAAGAAAGTTAAAAGAAAAACGAGAAAAGATAAGTAAAGAACATAAAGAGAAAAGAAAGAAGAGTTATGAAAAATGACTAAATTAGTGAGTTATGAGTTTTCCTAGTATTCTCTGTTCCCTGACGATGGCATTAAAAACTTGATGGTAAAGATGTAATGTGACACCCTCCCAGTTGTAAGTGTACTAATCATCAAGTAATAAATCCTCTGAGCATGAATAATCCTAATTTCATATGGGTTCCATCTCTCGGATACCCTTACAATTGTAATGGGTACAAGGCTCTTTTTCAAACCCTAACTTCATCCTTTTATACTTTACCAAGCATGTTGGTACTACGCTAGCCATATGGATAGTAAAAAGATGGATTTGGCAAAGTTTGGGGTTTATACGGCCTCGATGTGGGCACATAAAGGTTGTATGGCCTTCTCAACTGATCATGCGGGTGTTGTGTGAGCACATGGAGGTTGCATGGCTTTCATGACCATGACAGGTTATGTGGGTATTGTGAGGCCGGCATGCAGGTGTTGTATCATGCTACTTTTGAACATAAAAGGCTAAACAGTCATTCGAGTGCCTCGGGCCATGAATCTTAAAACTTATTGTATTTGATTTGCTATGAGTATTCTATTGAATCTTTTATGTTACTTCATGCTTGCAATTTACATTGTGCGAAAACCTTAATTTCATATCCAATTGGTGTGATGATGATTAAGAAATCCATCATGTTAGATCACACATAGGAGGTAGGGATTGAGTGCAAGTCTAGAGATAAGGTGTACTTGTCAAACTTTCTAGATTAGGGTTAAACCTAATAGCATTCACGGAGAATCATGCAATCATAAGGTAATGTTCTATTACCATATAGGATTAGGGTTGATCACTTGGACCAAAGGGATCAACTACTCTAGGAGTCCACTGTCCAAGAGTGCTCTACTAATAGGCAATATAGGAAATCTATACATATGTCTTGAGAGGAGTAAATGGAGGGCACCTATCTATTATCTAATTTTATCCTGATTTGTTATCTCTCTCTCCGTCTTAGCTCTTGAGTTATCCATTTAGTTTTAGCAACATCTTCCAACGGCTAGATAGTAGAGGGTGTAGAAGTACTAGTAGAGTTGGTCCTTGTGGATTTTGACTACCCAACCTTTGGGTACATTATACTATTACTTACAATCCATGTAATTGTGATGTATATGTAAAGGGCGGATCCTATCAAGGAAGGTACAGCGAAGAGCCTGAAAATTCAAATTTTAGCCAACATGGAATAGTCACACTCTCAATATAGGGGGTGCCTAACCCTATGCCAAGCTTAGGCCTCCCGTAACATTCAAATTCATCCTCCGTTCACACGATCTCTACACTTGTAGTGGTTGACCCCGTACTTGGGCTATTTAAGGTGACTTTTTAAGGCCTAAATGTGTTTTATTTCCAGGAGACGACTTATAGGAAGGGTTTATGCCTCCACCATCACCATTAGAGCTTGGAGAGAGTGATTCTTGTAGAGTTTGGCGAGGTTTAGCAGGGAGAAGGAAATTAAAATCCAATTGAATATTAGACTAGATAATAGGAAATTATGTAGTACTAGTATTAGTATTCAAGCTCCTCGTGGGATTAACGTCTTGCATTTCATGCTCACATTTAGTACTTGAGTGACTTGAGCACTATAGTAAATTAGATACATTTTTATTTTGAGAAAAAATGCACACATAACCTCACCGATCAATCATATGAATTCTACCCTTTGGCAGGAATAAGTACAAGGTGAACTCATCATCTTTACTCCTCACCACAGGTTTAACACTACAAGAAAAACCTAGTTTAGAAAAGGAATTTCTCATTTCTCAATTAGCTAAATCCATTGCTGATTTAATTTATAAATGGATTTGGAATATAATTTTTGTTATTTTAATCAAGCTTGACGAAAAAGAATAAACTCTATTTCAAATTAGTTTCAAAATTTAGCAATGGTTTTAAATTCATTTCAAACCCATTTTTAAATTCTGAAATGAATTTGATTCTATTACAATAAAAAAATGGTTTAATTCATTCATTTATACATATATATATGCAATATGTTCAATAAAAGCTATTGATAAATAAAATACACAACAAAGGATGACATAATTGAGGATGATCCTTGATATAACTCTAGGTAAAAGACACATGCATGGGATCTAACTCCATAAACTCACATATTTTTTCTCCATCCATTGCTTGATAGTAGAGAGCTACCTCATCTACAATAGGAGGTTCACTATCCCCCTCATGTTCTTGAGATGACTACTCCACTAGCTCAAGAAATCAATCTTGCATTAGTTAATTTACTTATCAAATATTATTTTCAAAACTATTGAATAAAATATCATGTAATGTAAACAAAACTATAATTAAAAACCACATAACCATAAAAGTGATTAAATGTTCACTTACCTTAATAACTTGTGATTATGCATCAACAAGTTCAGAGGTGCCTTTTCTCGCATAGGTCGCTTCAACAAGCTTGAAAGGGAGTGGGTTCTTGTCCAAGCCTTAATCACCAAAACAATAGAATAAATTGAATTAATTTACAATTAGCATTAGATTAATTAATATTGATTTAGAAAGACATATAAACGCAAATATAAATGAGTCATCAGTCTCTTCGCATAGTGTGTGTGGGAAAAAAATCCCTAGTACATCAAGACATATTAGATCTACGTCATTCGGTCATATTATGCTAGTTTCTACAAGTTTATGTTCAATAGAGTATCATAAGTCAATGCATAGAATTTTACATCCTTGTGTTCCTACTACTACAGTCTTGACTATGTTCATCCTTCTTTCTTACCTTGTTTTTGATTTTGTGCTATCTAGTTTTGTTTTTATTCTTCTTGGGATATAATTTGTGATGTCATCACTTGATTAAAGGTTTCATTTCTTTTGTAGTTTTGTTTTCTTGTTTATATAAAATTTAAAGCAAAGTTGAGAAAATAAATATTCTTCCTTAGCCTAGATCTAGCAAAACAGGAAAAGGAAAGAAATAAATGATAATAATTTCTAGAATCTATTCTTCTTCAATCTTTAAATCTCTGCAAGTGCTTTGCAACTTAACTATTCTGCTTGTTTCATTTGTTGATAAAAGCAATGCTTTAAGGTTTTGATTGGTGGATAATATACATTGGTTCTTATTTTCACATCTAGATGTAAAATACATCAATGTCAAAATAGTAGTATCATGCCAATTATGGGATGACTAGTCAACATATATTTACTCAAAATGCTACATTTGTGCACTACTTCCTACTATTTTAGCTACCAAAATAAATTTATTTATGGTCAAATACCACTCATTAAATTTATTTATGGTAATTCCTATATTTTGATTAATCAATAACAAATATTAGCATTATCAAAGAATATCGGGAGCAATTAGGTATAAATTATTTTTTTTTAAAAAAAAAGGATAAATGACAATTCCATTAAATGGAAAAAATGAATATAAAAAGAAAGAGAGTAGTGCCACCCTAATTACCACCAAGAGTGCCATTGGGCAACTACAATAAGATGGAGTTACAATTGGGATAAAAGAAAAAAAAAATCAAAAAATATTTAGAACACCCTTTAGAAAAAATTGTCAATAGTGATTGATCATCCATTAGTGGTAGCACTAAATTTCCAAGCATTATTCCTTTTTTTTTTTGAATTCATTGAAGATAGTTGATTGATGACTAAAATGGATGGACAAAATTACCAAATTCATATAAACTAATCATGGTCTGTTGTTGAATTGGACAAATGGCGATCCAATGTTGGGTTAATCAATGTCGAGTTGGTTAATAGACACAATCCATTTTATCTATTAGATAGGTATTCGCTGTGTTATTTTTATAGCTTTTCCAACAAAACGATAACTACAAATTAACTTATTCCAAATGGAAGTGTTGAACAATATTTTGACAAGCCATGTTTATCCTTAAATACAACAAGATGGATTGTAAGAAAGATATGTCATTTCAAATGTTTTTCAGTTAGATGAGTGCTTGTTACATTGTTTTTGTTGTTCAACTGACAAAAAGGCAAATACAAACTTATACAAAGTGTATATTTTGAACAATATTGTGTCATGGATATCCTTAACTAACATAGAATAGGATAGGTTATAAATATTAGGTAATATCGTAAACTTAAATAATGTCATCAGAGGCATACGGAAGCAATAATAAATTTGTGATATGATCTAATTGTTTTAATGAACACCATAATTTAATTGAAAGGCCTAAAAAATCACCTCTTGATGTTAAAAAACTTTTCGCTGATGTGCCAAATTTGTCCCTCAGATTGTCGTAGATCTTCTAGCGCCGAACGAAAGTCCCATGCCTCTAGATCACACACCGGAATAGAGAAACAGTCTCTTCTTTTTCTCCAAATAGTAATTAGGGTTAGAGAGGAAAAGAGTGGGTTTAGGGATTTTTCTCACTAGAGAATTAATTAATTGCCTCTAGGGTTAGAGAGAGTCATATTTATAGAGCCTTCATAAAACATAATAAACATTATTCAATTATAAAGTCGTATTCAAAATATGAACCTTCATAATATGATAAACATTATCATAGAAGTTCTATTAGAAATATGAGTCCTAATATAACTAAAACTACTTTTGTCTTCAAAGTCCTTATAATTTTGATTAACTATTCAACTCCATCGAATTTAAATCAAAATTTAAACTTAAGACAAATACCCTAGACCAATTTACAATTTCACTCATCCCATGAAGTAAAATTGTAAATTGATAATTTTACCCCTGCACTCAAAATGAGACTAATTCTATATCCCTTTATGCATGACTCCCTAGGTTCATTTTGATTGGCAATAGGAGGATACCAAAGGACGTGGGTGATACCTAGCCAACCCCGTTGCCCCACGTCGTAACCCAATTGAACACGAATGAGTAGATCATTATGAACATTTTCTATTATGTTTACCATATATGTATAAACCCTTCGTTCTTGTATCCCAATCGAGTAAGAGCCATGGTAATTATCAAACTCACTGAACTCGATCGTATGCTAATAACAATAGTAGAGTAAGATTACTAAACTACCTTCTTGTCCCACACGATTAGTTTGATTGCATTGGCCAAGGTCTTCTAATCTCACATACTTATAATCACACAGGATACTAACCTTTTTACTCTCGAGAGAATGAATTCTTTCTTGGTGATCACTCACAACTGCTACTTACTCGACATAGTCGCCCTTCGAGGTCGGCTCTAAAGGTAAAATAAGCTTAACGACTCTAGTGATAGACACATCACAAGCACATTGTGATCATGATACCTCAGGTCTAAAGTCTACTAATAAGATCATAACCAACAATCCCAATCATTGACTGCCAAAGAGTAAAACCGATGTGATTGGATTGTTGTGAGTTATGTTTGAATACACCAATTCCAGTGATGTATTTATGACATATGCTCCCACTATTCCTTAGTGTTCAACTAGCACTCTTTATCAAAGTATATGACATATAAATCCTTATGAACCTTTAACGCCCAATTAAAAATTCTCCGATTTGTGAACTATTTAAGTGTATAAGTACCAAACTTTTCTAGTGCTCTCCTTTTTATCCCACAAAGAGTAGAAGGTTTAAATTAATACACATGGACTGCGATGTTCAAAACAAATTAAAATGCCATCACAAGATTTAAATGAACATCAAAATAAATGGCTATTTAATAATAATAACAATGTATAATACAAATAAAATGCCCTAATACAAGTATCCTCATTGGCATTCGAGGGCATAATCCTAACAATAACAGTTTATGTCATCTAAACTAAAAAAATAAAAATAATGATATATGTTTAAGTTACCAATGATAGATCATCTTTAAAATAGAGGGTTGAAATTCCACTCTCATCGACCCAATTAGAGATGGAGAGTTTGAGTCTCCTCTATTTGAATTTGTATATATATATAAGAACCAACAATGATAGATCTTTCAATCAGCTACATATTTGAATTATGCATTGGTTGTTAGATGTTTTGGTTTTATATTTGTCACATTCTCATGTCATATTAAGTCAGTTGGTATGTAATTCGAAATAAGAGGAAACAGGGGCACAATGTATTTAAGTTACCCAAAGAATTTCAATTAGCCTCCATTTACTAATGGAAGATCGCATAGATGACATAGACAATGCTTGTGTATTTACAGATGATATCAGGATATTTGGCTGCTATTTGAAAATCGAACTCCGTTTCTTATATTGGATTTTCATGTTATGAATAATATCCATTAATTGGTTTATCACATTTTGAGGCTTTTTTTATTGTGATTATGAAAGAGAAACATTGTTTTTTTTTTAATTATATCATGTCATGCACCATATGCGAAATGTCTACAGTGTGAGATAATTTTTTTTGGATCACCATACTTAAGCATATCTATATATAATAAATACACATGCTCATATCTATATCATTAATACATCTAGTTTTAAAGAATTTGGTTTCAGGGAAGGTTTCATATGTTTTAGCCAATTGTCAAATTGGTACCTTAAGGCTCATCACATCTTGGGGGGAAAAAGGAAATGTTTTTAAACTCCACAATCTATGTTGTCTCTCTAATTTATTTAGAATATAACAAAATTTGCTAATTAGTAGTCTTTTTTGACAAGCTAGTATTGATTTCAAGCCTCGTTATAGGTTTGTTGACTTGACTGTTAAGCCTTAATTATTGAAATTGAGAAGAATTTCAAAAGATGCAAATATGCTTACTTTTAAAAGTGTCTTGTTATACAATAGTTTGAATTTTCAACTGTTGGGTATGTGGAGCCCTGATTGTGTGACACCCCTTAAGGCGCGAACGTAACTCAGCGCTGCGTTGGTGGGGGTGTGATGTATAATTTTAGACATTCTGGCAACACCCACCACAATTATTCTTTAAAAATCTTTAAAAAAAACTATAATATTTGCTTAATATACAAAGGTAACAACTATTATTCAAAACTGTAATTCACAATTATGCAGATTGTTGATAAATACTGTAATTGCATTAATATGGTGAAAATATACAAAAATACAACATAATCATCCTCAAAACTGTTGCAAATAAGTAGCAAATACAAACATAATTCTATAGACTATCCACATATCAACTCCTAACTAAGACCATCTTTCTTTCGGACTTGTGGCTTCTCTTTAATTGCAACACCTGTCATTCTCTGTTGTGTGCCAAATTCTGGAGCTTCAAAGTCAGCTGTGATGGTTGCCATGGTATCCACAAATTCCTTTTGCCTTGAATCTCTTGTTGAAGCCCTGCTGTCCCTTCTTGCCTGTGCCATTTCATATAAAAGTCAGTCAGCCATAGGATTGCATGGGGGTAGGATAATGAAAAAAATACCTTCAATTCAGCAGCAGTGATGAATGATGAGAAGTAGGAAGTGCCCCTTCCAATTATTAACCCTCCCGTGTGCCTTCCCTTGAAAATTTTGAGAGGACCTTTTCTGGAAAGAGGCAATTTCTTCTTGCATTTGAGTGCACCTATAGTCTTTTGTTGTTTATCCTTTGGTGTGTCTTCACCTTCATCTCTTGTCTGACTAACTGTAATATTTTCATCATGATTAGTACTATTTGCAGGTGACATTTGCTTCTTTTTGTGTGCAGTCCTTTTAGGTTTCTTCTTTGCTGGTGGTACTTGACCTTCATTAGCAATGTGATCAGTGGGTTCTATTCCTGAAATTCCATCGTCTTGGGGGTTTATAGTGCTCTCCTACAAATAAGATGGTATTATTAGGACAAGCAAAAATAACATGGTATTGATAAAGTTACACAATGCAGTAAAATAACTTACACTTGCTTCTTTTCTTTTAGGACATGTAAGTCATGTTGTGACCTTCAACCAAACAGACCCTGCACTTAAAGACTCTCCCTGCCCTTAAAAACTTTGTGTTGTGCTTATTTTTGCCCTCCATTGGTTTCCTCCTTCTTTTTTTAGCAGGTCTTCCTGGCATCCTCCTAGCCATTAGAGACAACAAATGACTATCCTCACTTGTGGGCCAAAATTCCCTGCCCTTTATTGGATTAACAAGAGATTGGCAGGCTTTAAGGTACTTGTTTTTTTGAACCATTTAGATACATAATCTAGTGGGTTTGCACCACTAAAGGGAATAGAAGCCATTGTATGCTGACATGGAATTCCAGATTTATCCCATTTTCCACAAGAACAGACATGGTCTGCTAACACAACCACATAGGGCTCCCTCACATGTAAAACCAAGTTGTCGCAGAACACTTCTTGTCTTAAGCCCCATTCCACTCGACTTGCCATTTACCACTCTTTTTCATGCCTTTTCAACCTTGGCAATAATTTTCGGTCCACAATCACAATCACATCTCCACTTATTAACATACTCCCTCTTAACAGTTATTCTAGTCATCACATACTGTCTTATGTCATCCAACATAGTTATAATTGACCTACTCCTAGCATCTAGGATAACCCCATTAAATGTTTCACACATGTTGTTGTCTATAACATCACACTTCAAAAAAGAAGCTTGGCACCAACCTGTAATTGGCCAATTCTCCAATAATTGTTTCACAGCCTCTTGTCCCTACATGCAAGCTAGACATCTCTGGTTGGCTAGTATAACTGGCAACATTCTAAAATACAAGTTGGAGCTCCTTGGCATGGTACTTTTTCCCCCATCTTGCATAGATGTGCCATGCACACATTCTATGCTCAATGAAAGGGAAAAGATTATTTGCTACATGTATTAGACCCTGAAAAAAGACAGTAGATTTATTGAAATGCAGGCATGTACTACATTAAAAAAAATAACTTCTTTGATTTGCATACCTTTTGCATATAACTGATTAGGGACCACCCAAGCCCATCTCCAATACATAGGTTAACTTTCAACTGTTCAAAGAACCAAGTCCATGATTCAGTAGTTTCCTTCTGCACCACTAGCCATGCTATCGGGAACATTTGGTTGTTCCCATTCCTTCCAACAGCTACAAGCAATTAAACCTTCATCAATCCCCTAAGGAAGTAGTCATCAACCCCAATAATCCTTCTATAACCACCAATAAAACCTTCTCTTGCAGTAGTGAGACAAATGTATATCTTCTGAAATGTGGGAAACTCATGTGGCTTAAGCCTTTGAGACATTACTCCCTGGATTGGTGGCTTTTAATTCTAGAGCATAGTTATTTAAAACTTTGAAGTCCTCCCTGAACTGCTCCTCAATTTTCTTAACCACCAACCCTTTAGCATTTATGCAAACTTTGTTAGTGACAAAAACACCTAACTCTTTTTTCACCATTGATCTTAAGTGCCTTGGCCTAATGAATGGCATTACAGAAATTATCTCCCCAAACCTTATGGCAATTACTGGAGCTGTTACCCTTTTGTTCCTAGTACGTCCAAGTAAGCAAGAGTGTTTAGTTTTATAATGTTTAACTACGAATGATTTCTTCCCACTACACCAAGAACACAATATTAGCCATTTGCAATTTTTTCCTTCGCACACAGCCCTAACCCTGACTGCATCATTCTTGATGTATCTGAATTGAAAACCTTTCCTCGTTGAGTAATCAACTGATTCCTTCTTGAATAACTTCAAATCCTTGAACTTAAGATCAAGGGAAAAAAATCATCTAAATGAATATTAGGGTTATACATCTTCCTTGTAGACCTATGCCTCTGTGCATCTTCTGCTGCTGATCCTTCACTAGTGTCTTCATAGCTCCCTGGATCTGATGATGAGATGTATTCACTTTCATATCCCCTAATCTTGCCATATCCTACACCACTCCTAACATTGATCCTATCTTTTCCATCAGGGCATTGTCATTCGGTCTTTCACCAGCATCATTCTGACCATCTTGCTATAGGCTTTTCTTCAACTCAATATATTTTAGCACCTTGCCTCTAGCTCCATCTCTTTCAATATCTTCATCTGAGTTATACCCAGCAAATGGCATCTGAACCAATAATTCTTCATCATCCCTAATGAAGTCATTGTCACTGTCTTTTTCATGATCTTCATTTATGATTTCACTCCTCAAAGCAGTCAAGTTTACTCCTGAATTTAGCCCTTCTTTGACATGCTCATCAGTCACCAACCTTACTAAATTTGTCTTTAGTACCTGCTCATTATCCAACCCTCCTGAAGCAGTCACTAACATTTCTTTGTTTGTGTCCTTGTCCTGCACTTCATCTTGGATTTCACTCCACGAGACAGAACATGCATCATTCTTCTTGCTTTCGTTATCACTCTCCTTGTTCTGTTTTTCATCTGAGCTATCACTTTCACCCACTAAGTTAGTCACAGACACATCTGACAATGTCTTTTTATGGGTAGCACTTGTATCAGCTGATAACAATTTTGCAAAAAGCTTCTCTTACACACCGGGTCTTAAAATTTCTGGCAAAGTAATGTTATGGCTAACAGGTCTTGACTCAACAAATACATCCACTGATGTATGGTTTCTTAGTTGTTCTGCTAGACCTACCATCCCAGCATTATTAGAAATTTGCTTCAATGTTCCATCCCCATCAACGAAAAACATATCCACAGCATTGCTAATATCATAACCTAGTATCTTGATATCCCCAAGCAAGTCCCAAATGCAAATCTTATCAGGATCCACTCCAAATTCATCAACAATCCCATCTTCATATTCTGGGTACTCTTCCTTTTTCAATTTCCCTCCATGATGGTACCTTAAAATGTATTCGAAACTGCTAGACATACTTTGACACCCTAAATAGAGAGGAACAAGTGTAGACCTAATCAAATTCACCCACCAAAGACATGACAAGAGGACTAAATCCTACTGATAAAATCAACAACAGTTACCTGATCTGGGTGATTGAAGATGGAGATAAATTACTATTGCGTTGGAGGGACTATCGGGTAAAGAAAACATTGCCCTAGAAATTGGGTCATCGATGGCGATGGTGGTGTCGAGAACAATCTCGTTCACTCCTAGTTGTAAGAATTCTTCATCGGGGGCGTTGGATGCGGTGGAGAGGGAGAAGGGATTAGAGGAGATGGAGAATGGTTGCAGCGTTGTTCGACCTTGTTATCATCATGGAGTGGAGAGGGGGAGAAGGGATTAGAGGAGATGGAGAATGGTTTAGCTTTCAGGTTCGGATCCTTAGTTATTAAAGATCTGAACCCGATAACGTAATTAACTTGTTAGCTGACTAATGGGTTTTTATAGAATTTTTTGCAATATTTTATTAATATTTTAATCACATTCCATGCCACGTCAGATGAGAAAATGGAAAATAGAACGGCCGTCAGGGTGAGGGACTGGTTTTACCCAAAATAAACAATAAAGGGATCTCTTGAGAACAAAAAAATATTAGAGGGATTAAAAGGGCACTTTCACTATAATAGAGAGACCAATCTGGTAATTAAACCTTTTAATATTGGAGGCATTTCCAATGTCGGAATTAGAAATTCATCTTTCTCTTATTCAGAAGATGTAGTCATGGAGACTGCTCTTATGGCGCTATCAAAAGATGAAATAGTTTGTCGAATAATTAATAATAATAATAATAATAATAATAATAATAATAATAATAATATGATTATGCAAATTGCTCTCATGCTTCATAACATGATATTGAGGATGAGAAAGATCTCAATGTACTGATTGTAGAATCGATAGATATGCCTAGACCAAATGTGGAAGTCATCGAAGATGAAAATGCTCTATTTGAAAAGTTTGTGGCTCGATATAATTAAATTAAAGACAAAAAAGCTCACTTTGCACCTCACAATGCATTGATAGAACATTTGTGGGAGCAATATACTAATTCAGAAAATTCTTAAAACTGATGAGATGATGTTTCTTTCATAATATTATGTTGTAATATTATGCATTTGTTGTATGTTTGTTTATGATTTTTAATGTAAAATATTTACTTAAGTAATTTTATTTTTGTTGTTAAAATTGTAATCATTAATGTGTTTATTAATTATTTATCAAACTAATTAAAAAAATTTATATATTATTTTTAAAATAAATTAAATCATAAATTAAAAATATTTTAAATAATATTTCTTAGTAATATATTACATTGTAAATAATATTTAATTAAATCATTGTTGAAAATAATTAATTTCAAATATATTGTGGTTAAATAGTATTAATAATAAAAAATGAGATGTGTAAAAGAATATTTTCTTTTGGGGTTTGTGGATAGAATACAATTTATTATAGTGGAATCAAATTTAAGATTTGAGGTAAAAATTTGGTGTAACGGGTTGAAGATGGCTTAAAGTTTGATCATTTTGATTTGACAAACTAGAGTAAGTTATTATTTTTTTAATTTATTTTTTTTATAAGGCTAAATAGGAAAACAACCGCAATAAAATTGATGTAAAGAAAGCCAGAAGGAGCCTTGTGGCCGAGGGAGAGAGAACAGAGATGGTGGCGCTTTGCGGGGGAGTTGGCGGCCTACAGGTTGTACAGGGCGGCGAGTTGGGTGGCGGCGCCATTGGTTCATATGCTCTTCTACTGCAGGAGGATGCAGGGCTTGGAGCATCCGACCAGATGGCCCGAGCGATTTGGTCGCCCTTCCTGCCCCCGACCTCCAGGTCAGCTCCTCTGGTTCCACGCCGTTTCCTTAGGTTTGCCATCTATCTATCTCTTCGCTTAGTCTATCAATCCCCCCCTCCCCTTGTTGTTTAATGGTGAATCAATCCACTCTCTGCACGCAAAAGCAGGCGAAGGATTGGCTGCTCTCCCTCTCATCACGCACTGCTTCCAGCACCACCCTGATTATCATGTCTTGCTGACAACCACCACCACCGCCTCTTTGTAAGATGACGTTTTTAAGTAACAACAGACCTTTCAGTTCTCTCAATCTCCTTTCTTTATACGATTACAAACTTCTCGTTTGTTCTGCTCATCACTTTTAATGACTCGTGTTTACGCTCTGACAATTGGTTCTGCTTTTTTGTAGCCAAGTTATCAAGGATCAGCTCCCTGAAGGAGTTATATATCAGGTATATGACGTCGGCCAGATTCTTATTCAAACGCTAGACGTATTTCTTCGTCTGTATCGATCTTACACGCACATTGCCTTTATATCTTGATCCTATCTGGGTTGTCAGAGCAATGTATTCTTATACACTATTTCTGCAAATTTTTGGCTTAACTTAATTGTTTCTTAAGCTTTGACATTCGTATGGTTTTTTTTTACCTCTTTTTTCTTGATTGGATGAAGTTCACGTTGGTTGCAGTTTTTCCCTCTTGATATTCCCTATGTGATTGATCGGTTTCTAGGATACTGGAGTCCATTCGCATTAGTTCTTATGGAAAGTGAACTCTGGCCCAACCTCATCATATCTGCGTCAGCAAAAGGAGTGAGTCATGCTATTACTATTTTGTTATTATTTATCTAAAACTTGCTATGAAAACAAAGGTTATTAAGATGGTCCTCTATAAGGATTCTTGATTTCATTTTATTTGATTTGTGTTGAACATGTGTGTGCATGCAGATTACCGTCATCACTGTCATCCCTTTTCACACTAATCACAGTAGCTTGTTTATTTGACATATCACTTATGTGTTTGAACAACAACATTTCGGCTCATCTTGAGTTATGAATCTATTCCCATTTTCAACTGGAACAGTTTGCAGGCACATTTTTTTTTTCCATGTGCAAACACTCCACATTATGCTTCCTGATATTTTAATATTCTTGATAAATAATCTACTTGTTATCTTGTCAAAATGTTCTCCACCATTACCTTTTGATGATTGGTGTTTTATGTTATACTGGATTAAAATTCTAATGTTGCATTTTCTTTTAAAGATCGCAGTGACCATGGTAAATGCCCGAATGTCAGTAAGATCCTTTAATAATTGGTTGAGGCCATTGGCGAGACCGTTAATTTCATTTATGCTGTCAAACTTAGCACTAATTGCCCCATTGGTACTTTCCTAAACTCTCTAGCTTTATTACTCAAGTTCACATCTCCTTATCACTTATCTCTTCTGGGTTTGCAGAGTACAGCAGAGGCTGTCAGATTTCAACTGCTACAAGCCTCACCATACATCATCAATTTTGCCGGCGACTTAAAATATGGCATGCTCTGACTTTCAACATGTGAAGTTCATTAACTTTTTGCTATGTTAGTACTCTGAAAAGATCATGTTTGTGAATATATATATACTCTTCTTACATTCGTATACAAGGCAATTTAGTCTTTTGCGGGAGGAATAATGTTTCCTCCCTTCTAAGGTTACATGGCAGAGGGATTTATCTCTAGGGGTTATTAAGGCATCGTAACTAATGCACCTCGTACTTGTGTGTCCCTTTGATGGTGCTTGTCGGTGTTGTCGCTTTTGTCATAAAAAAAAGGCTATTTAGGTGAGCTTTCATGATTTGAAATCATGTTTGATCAGAAAATTCAAAATAAATCTCTTGATATTGTAGGTTTCATTTTATGTGGTTTGTAGCTAATGAAATTTTTCATTAACAAGTGGAAGATGTGGATTTTTGAATTCAACTCTTATAAAATATATCCCAAGCCATTGTTTTTGGATCAGGCAAACTGGAGGCTTTTTAATAGAAAACCTTGTGAAATAACCAAAAAAAGCATCATGATTTTCATTAGCATCTTATATTCGTAGATTCCAAATGCGTCTTAAATGTGGGATCGGCTTAGAAAGTTTTGTTGAATAACTGCTAAATGTTTGGATTGTTATTTGTAGCTTTTACCCAGACATTAACATATTCTCATAAACTTTGTATCAACTTCTATGTTTCAGCTGTTGGGAATTTCAACATCCCTGCAAAAGCTATAATGGAAATAGAAGATCTGCAGAAACAATTTTGTGGTAGACCAGTCTGGATGGCTGCATCCATACACAAGTGTGAACAAGGAGGTGTTATGTGCTTTTGTAGTTTATGTTGCTCTATCTGTTCAAGGCTTGATTGACATGTTTGACTCCAAATTAGCACAAAGCTTTTAGGATTTAATTTAATTTTATTCCTCAAGGGAAACTCTTTTTCACTGTAGATGCTTTGACATCATAAAATTTGTTATGTTTCATTTTTTGCTTCAATATGGAAATAGGGATTTTTATGCCTAGATTGCTGTCACCTTTAGAAGGAATGCCCTAGGAAAACAGTATTCTTGGAAATTCAAGATAAGGTCATTAGTCCATATATACTCACAACACTGTAATTTTTCCTAATAATTGAAGCTATTTGTAGTTTCAATTACAGTCGTGCTTTGGGTCCATGAAGAACTAATGAGAGTGTACCCTGACTTGCTTACAATCATTGTGCCACGACATCCCCAGCATGGACAACAGATGATACAAGTATGCTTCCACTGCTATTTTTAAAACTTTTTTTTTTTAATCAATATTATAATTCTGCTTTTCCCAACAATGTTAGTCAGTTTCTGTTTCTATTTCTTGCTCACATACGGTATCCTTACTTATTTTGAATAGTAATTCTCAGAATTTGGGGTGACTACAGTATTTTGTCTCTAATTTTCATCTAACATGTAGATTATGTTCATGGGTTTTTATGAGTTTACGCTGATGACCATTTTCTATTGTTACTAGAAACTAGGCCATGGCATTTATTATGCCATAAACATTTTCTCAGAATATATATGTGAAATAAATCAAATGATTGTCAATTCCTCGGATTGCAAACCTTATGAAATGTTTCCTATACATCAATTGCTTTATGCTTTCAAACTTATTAGATATATAGTAAATTTCTAGAATAAGGATACTGTTTAATCTTTTGTTTAATGCATTATGTCTCTCAATTAGTTGTTTAATTTGAAGATGGGGCGTTTTCAGTAGGTTATCTTAGGTGCCATCAGTAAGCTTTTTGTGCGTGGAATTTTCATATGAACATCTTAACTTTTGCAGGAACTCAAAAGCCAAGGAATTAATGTTGCCTTGAGGTCTAAAAGTGAAACTATTTTTCCCAGCACAAGTTTCTATGTGGTTGATACGTTAGGTAGGTTTTTTCCCTACTTCAAAAATGCTTCATCCTGTTGGTGCCTTGATAATTGGTTTCTAAAGTGTGTAACTTTTAAGTCTTCTATGAGTTACTTGGTTCCTTATTGATGTTTTATCCTTTGTGCTTGCTTGACATGCTTTCCAATTTTTATGGAATCTTGGGAATTCGATTATTAGTTTTTTATATTCTAAGTGATAGTCATTTTAAGTAATAGTCTATTTATCTACTGTGAATGTGATACAGGTGAATTAAGGTCTATGTATAGAGCAACTCCAATTGCTGTGATTGGGGGTTCCTTTGCACCTAGTTTAGGTGGTCATAATATTTCTGAGGCTGCTGCAGCTGGTTGTGCTGTTTTGACAGGTTGGTGATTTTATCTACTTTACAAGCTTCAGAGAGCTTTTAGGCATCATCTATCTTGCAAGCATTGTCTAATGGCTGTTTATGTTTGATTAAATGCCAGGTCCTCATGTTGGACATTTCTCTCATATGGTGATGAAATTACTACAATCGGATTCTTTTTCTGTACTACAGGTGAGAAGGATGCCCATCTTTTCTCCATTATCCTCTTATTTGATAGAAAGATTGTGAGCAGGGATGCAAGTGGGGTGGGACGGGGCGGGGAATGGGATCCCCATCCTCATCCCTGCTTCCCACGGAGCGGGGATTTCTTGTCTCAAAATGCCCCATGGGGGGAGAAATTCACCCCCCTCACATCCTTGCGGGGTCGGGGAATCCCCGCGGCACCAAATGTTTTTTCCTGAATAAGAGAAATTGCGGAAATTGGGATTTCATAAGAGATGTTCTACTTACAAGTTGAGATTTTGATAAATTAATCAATTTAATCTTAATTTTAGTATAACATATTTATCTATAATAGAAAATAAAAAAAATTTTGTTTAAAATTTTTAGAACAATTTTTCATATAATTATCTCCAAACATTGCATTGGAGTAACACTAATTTTATTAAAAATCTAAAACATTATTAATAAATACCAAAAATAATTTTTTTAAAACCCAAATTTTGGTCATTATAATATTATAGTAATATTGATTTTTTTTAATAAAAAAAAATTAATGAGTTATTTTTAATATATATATAATATTTAATTTAAAAGTCAGGGAATCACCCTACATGCGGGGATTCCCCACGGTTATTCCCCGCGGGGAGTGGGGTGGGGAAATACATTCCCCGTCCCCGCCTTGTCCCGCTATTCGGGGAGAGGTTTCCCTCATTTCTGCTCGCGGGGGTTATTTCGGAGAATCCCTGCCCCATCGGGATGAGTTCCCACAGGGAATGAAGATTCTTCGTCCTCTTTACATCCCTTAATTGTGAAATCTAGGCTTTCAGTAGGTTTTATCTGCATTGGAAATGAATACTCTTAAATATAGTTTACTTGGCCTCATTAAGCAGTGAAGCTAAAAATGGATCCCGGACTTCTCTGTCTAAAATTATTAGCCTTTGTTGGCAAGCTAAAGATGGATATGTAAGTCAACATGCCAATATATTTGCAATCATCATTTTATGCATCACTATATATGATTTAAAAAAAAATGGTTAAATTTTTTTTTTTTCCTTAGTAGCCTGCACACACACGCTCAGACTTTCAAAATCCTAGAGAGCTCTCCATGTCTTGATGTGGCACTCATGATATATGCAGGTCGAAGGGAAGAGGGAGCTTACGGAAGCTGTGAGCCTGCTGCTTGGTGATGCCGAAACTCTGAAGGCGAGGCAGAATGCTGCGAGGAGAGCGTTTTCCTTGGTCTCAGAAGGAGTTATCCATGGTGTTTGGAATCTAATGGATGCCCATGTTTTAAAAAAGGGCTGTTGCTGATTTCTTGTCTTCAATGGTTCTTTTCTTTTTAATGCTTAGAGTGGCAGGGCCTACATTATAAGGGCAGTGTTACTTCTTTCGGAGGATTTACTTTCGAGTGTTGCTGATGGTGAAACTGAGGTGTATTGTTTATTTATTTTTCCTTTACCTTAAAAGAGCATGAAGCAATTTGGCCTTAGTTTTCCAGCCCAGTACAATGTGTTCTGATGGATGCCTTTTTGTTAACTAAAATATTAGATGCCCTTTTGCAGTTTGTTATATTTGACTTTTTTCCACCATCCTCATATGGAAACAAAAAATAAAATAAAATAAATAAATAACAAGTGATATAGAAGGGTACAATTTAGCATACAATGCTACAAAAGGATGCATGTAAAATTTGCTGCATAGAGCTTATGAAGTAGCAATTTTTGATCTATCACAAAAATTTTTATATTTAAGAAAATATTTTCTAATAAAACTTATTTCATAAAGATCTTAACAATGAAATGGTGTTCTTTAAAAATACTGTATATACAGTGTTTTCTTAATGGAATGGACACCTCATATAGGAAGGTAAAAATAAATCTTGAAATGTCAAACTGATAGGCTTAGACCATGATATTTTTCCTCTTTTTGGCTATGGTTAAGGAATCATTCTCTCACGTGAAGTCATGTACATAAATATATTGTTTACAAATAAAAAGCTTGAAAAATGAAAAAACAAGAAGATATTTAACAATCGCATATTTCAATTTATAGCATTACCTACTCACTCTTTAATAATTAAAATTACTAATATGCTACTTTCATGATTTTCAGAGGCAGCTGATAATCATCAGCAGACTCTTGCGGAGGCTACTCAGAAGATCAAGCGTTCAATCAATTTCATCAGCGCTAGGGTTTTCAACAATTCCGGCGAACCAAATTCTAATTCAGCACTGGAGTAGAGCTTTCTACTCACAGCTTTGTAGACCTATGTCCCCAGTTGGTGGCTTTCGTCTACAGAGCTGCTTAATCTTTTCGCTGTCTTTTCCATGTTTATGCTTTTAGTTGTTCTTGTGCCTCACCTCTGGTGAGAGCTTCTGTTTTTCTTAGTTTTTTAATACTGCGCTAGCTTGTACTGTTTTTTTCAATAAATTTGTGATTTATCCACTTTTATATATATATAAAAAAAAATCCAGATGCCCACAATATATCTAGAGATACATTTACTCTTTAACTTGTCTAATCCCTCAATGCTAGCTGCTTCACGAAAACAAAAGAAAAGAACCATAACTTCATAATATCAATCAGCTCATCCATCATGGCCCTTCATTACATTGTGAGTGGGTCCTTATGTAACAATGAACGGACAGGATTACAACTTATGAGTGGGTCCTTATGTAACAATGAAATCAATAGTTGAGAATACATCTCTTCTCTAACCATCCAACGACCCCTCCTCCCCACCAACTTTTCTCAGCCTTTTCACAGCAACTACAACCCCCATTCTTCACTTGAAAACATCTCATTACAACTGAACAAACTAAATTCATATGAGCCATTGAACAACAACCTTGTTTCTTCTTTTGATTGTGTGTCGCTCAAGAATAGCCATAGCTTTTAACTTTGAAGTTGGGAGATTGTTGCTACTTGTCCAGAAATCAGTGCAGTTTTTAGTTGTGATACATGGAAAATAGGATAAATTGTTGAAGGAGTTAAATCTAGCTTGTATGCACAAGAAACAATCTTATCTACAATTTTATAAGGCCCAAAGTAATTTGCTTGCAACTTTGGAAATTGTCTGGCTATTATTGACCTATGACTATATGGTTGCAATATTAAATAAACCATGTCTCCAATTTGAAAATTCCTATCAGTTTTGTGCTTATTTCCTTGAGTAATCATTCTTTGTTGAGCTTTGGAGATTGAATTCTTAAGCAATTGGATCACTACCTCTCTGTCCTGTAATGTCTTATCTACAACTTCTATTGATGAGTCTTTTGGAAAATAAGGCAAGTGTAATGGGTGTGGAATGCCATAGTCTGCCTGAAATAGAGTTATTTTGACAGTTGTATGGAATTTAGTATTATACCAAAACTCAGCAAGAGATATCCATAAACTCCAACATTTAGGTGAATTCCCAGCCGTATAATTCAGATAAGTTTCTAAGCACCTGTTCACCACTTTCGTTTTTCTATCTGTTTGTAGATGATAAGCTGATGAGTGTTTGAGATCCACAACCTGTAATTTGAAAATCTCCTGCCAAAACCTTGCTCAAAAAATTGGGTATCGATCACTTATGATTATAGTTGAAAATCCATGTAGTTTATAGATATTATCTAGGAATTGTTGTGCAACAATTGCTGCAGTATATGGGTTTGATAGTGGTCAGAAGTGAGCATAGTTTATTAATCTGTTCACCACCACCAATATTGTAGATTTTCCATTTGATTTTGGTAAACCTTCAATAAAATCCATTGTGATGTTAGAAAAAATTAATTGTGGAATCGGTAGAAAGTGTAGAAGCCTAGGAGAAGCCATCAATTCTGGATTGTACTTCTGACATATAGTACATTGTTACATATATTCTCTTACATGTTTCCACATGTGTTTCCAATATAATACTGTAGATAGTTTCATATAAGTTGCATTTATTCCTGAGAGACTCCCAATTGCATTATCATGGAAATATTTCAACAATTCCCTTCTTAGTTTATTGTCATTGACAACAACCAATTTTCCCTTTCTTGTGAGTTGTTGATTTATCCATGAATAGTTCCTTATAGACACTACAAGAATAAGGACTTATAGCGGCAGAAAAATCTGCCGCTATAAATTCCATTTTAGTCTCAATATTATTATAGCAGCAAATAGCCAATTAGCCACTAAAACCTCGGTCGCTATATGTTTTTTGCAACAAATGTACACATTTGCCACTATCTCATCTATTAAGGTTATAACTACACAATAATCTATAGCGGTAGAAAATTTTTGCCGCTATAAATTCTATAGCGACAGAACATTTTTGCCGCAATAAAACCTATAAATTTGTTTAATATCCCTATAGTGACAAAATATTTCTGCCATTATAAGTCTTATAGATTTCTTTAGTATCTTATAATGACAGATTTTATTTGCCGCTATAAGCCTTATAAATTAAGTAGATATTTTAACAGCTAATCAAATCTGTTTCTAATATAAATAAACAAAGATATATATATATATATATATATATATGAGAAATTATAAAAGACAACATTAATATTTAATTTATTAATTTCACACCATAAAAATAGTAGTATCAATGCCAATTCTCAAACAGTGCAACAGATAGCCTCTCCAAAGCATTTAAATAGTAGCACCACAACCTTGAGGTCCTACCAAAAACCAACATTAAATGGACCACTACAAAACAAGATCTGGGATTTATAAACAGATAATAAGTTTTTTTTATGTATGATCATACAAATTTGAACCTCTCTATTGTGCATGTTAAACAAAGAACATCTCACTTTATGTGATGTTTCTTTAGTTCCATGAGATGATAATGTTTCAACTTTCCATATGCTGCAGACTCATATTTGCAAAAGCAGCAAAGAACTTTCAAGACTTTGCAAAATTAGATGATACATGTTTGCTCTGCATCTATACAAAATAAATAAATAAATAAATAAAATAAGAAACATATTGAGATAAAAATTTTAGATCCAAAGAAAACAAAGATGAGATAGTTTGATGGTATTAAACAAATGAATGACCTGAAGATGCATTAGAATGAATCTTCATTCAAGTTCCTCCTTTGATCTGATCTACAGTTATCTGCAGTTTTTATAGTAATAGAAAATTAGACAAGTCAAAAGGTTAAAAAAAACAATACATTATTGTTCTCCAATGCTGCCTCATGAATCATGATGATAGAGATAACCTAACCATCTCAAGATTTGTTTGTCCATTGGTTGCTGATGAGGCAGTTGATGTTTGTGAGGACCTGCATTTATGATTTAGAACAGTAAAACATGATAGGACAAACTACTTGTTTGGATGATAATATATACATGAGTGAGAGCCAGTGATAAAAATTAAACACTAACTTTATTGCTCTTGCCTTTCTTTTCTCTTCTTCTAAAGTATCTGGCTTCTTGTTTGGTGCAAATTTGTCCAGCCGAGCCTTCTTCTTTGCTTCTTCCTGGGGCACTGTTTGGACAGCGAGCCCAAACCTGACACACAACATAAAGAAATTCCTTAGAGCTTGTCAAATAAGATCTAAAGCACATACCTCAAGGTGCTTCAACAAACATAATTAATCATTGTAATAAAGCAGCATAAAACCCAAACCTCTCTGTTCGAGCCATTCTTTTCTCCTCCTCTGCTTTCCCATTTGATGTTCCACATGAAGATGGTCAATTGCCAAACCTGTTAATAGGTTAAAAGGGAAAAAAAAAAAATTATTACTATGTAAGTAGATGACCGATGCATTAGTGGCTAATATACAGAAAACACTCTTATCTAGTTATCTCTGAGTTCTAGTTGCACTAACCATCACGGAAGAAGCTATTTGATGGAAAATTTAAGGCTCCATGGGATAAAAAGAGGAATGCAACATCTTATAAGCAAAAAGAAGATGACAAAATCTAAAATAAATATCTACCATATTATACCACACTGCCAAAAGAGAATGCCATGTTACTCTAGGCAATGGCTCCAAGTGAATGACAACATCATAGGCTCATGAAAAGCATGCAATAACAGTTTAGACTATGAATATAGTATAAACTACAACTGAGTTGGTTCAACACATACTGCCTGGAATTGCCTGCTTTTACCACAGGAGGTCTTCAAGAATCTCCTACTCTGAGTTTTATAAGCCAATTTAAAAATTTCTTATAAGATTGAGATCCTCTGCTGAGCTTGAACAACATTAGAAGCACATTTGGTTGGTGTTGAGCTTGTGGTGCTGAGCTTGAACAACAGTAGAAGCACAACATGAGAAATTAATAAGAGAAAGAGACATGACAGTGTTAAGGCTAGAAAACAGAACTTTAGAAAAATGTAGTTCTGGGAAATTTAGATAGAAAAACACTAAAAAGCATTCAATATATATATACACATACACTGAACAATATAGTTTACTTCAAAAGCCTGCATGCACTCAACCAAATTTAGTCAGAGTTAAGCTAGTTGTATCAGTCCGGAAGTATATTAAAAAGTTAAGGTACCCCTAAGTAAACATGACAACGGTATACATGCCAATGATACAAGATGTGCTCCACTTTTGGAAATTTTCTAAAATGGATTCTGATGTTGCCAGAAAACTTATGGATTCAATTTTCTGAGTTTATGAAGAAGATCATGTTCCTACGCATGGTTCAATGAGCTCTCTAACTAGTCAGAAGTTGTTTTCTGTAGTTTCTTGATTTTTTAAATTGCAGCATAAGCATTGAAATGAAATGGTTCTTGAGAACTTTCATTTAATTAAAATGAAAGTACGAGGAGCATACAAAAAGTGTGTTTCCAAAAATTTTGTCTGTGATCGACTTAGGTGCAGGTTGTCCGCTGCTATAATTAAACTGAAAGTGAACACTATTAGAGCCTGCAAGGTTGTTGAGGGATATAAAACTTGGATGGCGGTGACAATAAAAATTATAGGGAGCCAAATCAGTTAAATAAGGGAATTTGGACTGGAAGAAAATCAATTGAAAAAGGCACTAAAGGAAAATAGTAGTTACTTATCCTTCGTCCACCCCCTTCCTTTCCATTCATACCTCTCATGCCAACAGATAGTTTAGGATAAAAGAGAAAAAAAAGGAACACACAAGGCAGTCGATCTTTATTACTTGACTGTCAGTAAAACTATGATCATCAAACAAAGATAGAAAAAGTGGAGTCAAATCAGTAACAATTTACCTTAATACCCCAATCATATTCTGGCCCACCAGGATTATGACTTGCACTCATAATGAAGCCACCATTAGCCTACCATAATATGTATGAAATTAAATAACAAGAATAGCTCTAAAATAAATCAACAGAAAAAGGAGAATAAATACACATGCCTTCCATTTACGGATTACAGCAGAAACAGCAGGAGTTGACATTATGCCATCCCTGTCATTGCAACACTCTAGTGAGGTTTGGGATTCAAATTTAGGCAAAACGTTAAACACCAAAGGGGCATCCATTGTCAAATATAATGCAAAACAAACTATAGGAATATTTTTAGCTTTAGAAATATTATGCTTGACATCAAATATCAGTAAATAGCACATTGTCACATATGCAGTTACTTGATAATTACTGTACAAATATGTCTTCATGAAGCCAAACCTGTCAATGAACTATTTTACTTGCTTGATAGTCTAATACTAAATCTGCCTTCTTGTTACCATCAAAAGGTACTCTCAAAGAGAAGAAAAAACTGAAAATTTCTCATCTTCAAAATTAGTCACAAAAACAATCATTGAAAAAATATAAAAAGTTATATTCCAAGCTATAGCATAAATATTTAAAAAGAAGCCTACACTGTGAATCAGAAACTCGCAAATGATAAATCTAAATACTTCAACCCTCTTCAAGCATTGCAACCTAATTGCGTTGGTGCAAGACAAATACAGAACAAACATAGACCAAATTCTCCGGGTGCTTATTATTTAAAATAAATGCTTCAAGATCTTTATCTATTTTTTTTAATCTTTTTGCACATAAAACTGTGGTGACTTATCATCAAAATGAGAAACTTTGGCCATCTACCATTTCATTTCCCCGATGTAAAGAAGATAGCCAAAAATCAGATCAAACTGTTCAGAAACTTAGCATATATCTCCCCCAGCTTTGCTTATTTCATAATTTTAGACATCCAAATTCCAGTCTTTTCTTATGATAGACACAACTTATATTTTTGAAGATACATATTATTCATAGTAAAAAAACAACGAGAAAACTTAATATCATACAGCAAGCGCATTCTCCAGAATTTCAAATTAGAAACTTTCTAAAATCATCAACTTGCTCACCTTCCCACAAGGACTTTTCCAACACCATTCCCAGCAGCAACCTTTATAATAATCTGAAGCAAAGAACCAAAAGACAGCAAACAAACAAGTAAGAAAACATAAACTCAGCTCAACAAGGATTCAATACCAACAAAAAACACGTCACAGAAAAACCAAACAATCAGCAACACCTGCGCAGCCTCCCGATTAAAGTACCGGCCATCACCACCCAATACCAGAGCACCATTCTTGTAATCCTCAAGAGAAAGAGAATTAAAAACCGCCTAAATCCAGTTCACCAAGTAATTCCCTTCCTTGAAAATCTTCACCTTCTTTCGCAACCCACTCGTCCCAGTCTTCTGCCCCTCCACCGGAGTAGTAGGTATCGAAGTGATCTACCAAACCCTAAAAAATTTCAAAAACCTAGAAACAAAAAACCCAAAACCCTCAGTCCAGAAAGCAAGCACAGCCGCACAAACCTTGAGACCTTCAGGCTTGGTGATTGCTGTTGAAGGAGAAGAACAAGCTTGGATGCCGATGCGATGAGTTCTCCGGGTGATCAGAACGGAGGAGACATTAGTGGGGATGGATTGGGTGGTGGAGGACAAGGAGGAGAGCTCATTTAAACTTATGAATACATGAGGACGCATTGTATTCTCATATCACAGAGCACCAAGGAATCAACAAGCACACACCAAATAGATAGCTCACATGAGCCGAAACAAAACATAGAGACAAAGAATTAAAAAAAACTAATCCCATTAATGTGAACAAACTTGGAGTTTAAAAAAAAAACAAGTGTATTACTTCTGCAACCACATCAATTCCTTATCGATTCAAAACTTGATAACATCTTTCTTAAATCCAATCTAAGACATCATCTAAGTTTAGAAATGAAAATCCAATCAACCAATTTTAACTTATTTTGCTAATTTTTCTCACAAAAATTTGACGGGAAAAGAACCCACAACTTGAAAATCAACAAATCAGTTAGAAAAAAAAAAAAAAACAAGCAGAACATGCAATGTTTCACTCCTCACATGCTTGCAAATAGTAATTACATCGTACTTCTATCCATTCATCCTAACAAGCTAGGGTTTAGCAGTGTGATATCTAACGAAGATCCTTGAGAGATAACACTAATACAAAAGATAAACTTAAGAACCAAACATCAAATTAGTCCTGAATTCCAAATGAGATTGGCCAATTGCCTCAGGATCCTTTCCACTTTGATTCCTGTTCAGTAAAGTAAACATTCAATGGACAAAAACAACACATATAACTTATCATTGATAAGGTGAAGAATTTTTCTATTATATGTATAAGGCTTTTATAAATTTGCACTCTTAAGGATAACCGAGTAAAGCAAGGATAAATGTACAAACCTCACATAACAAAACACCTTCATTGATACAAAAGTTAGAAGTAAAGCAAGGATACCTGTATTGGCGACTTAAGGAACCAAATGCTTAAGATATATGTACAATCTTCAAGGGGCAATAAGAAATTGTTCATACTAAAAAATATGATTATAATTGTTCACTTGACAAGAGAAAAATTCTTGGAAATAGGGAAGTAATATAAGAAATGTTGAACTAATTGCTGAGCTTTGTTGCAAACATGAAAATAATAATAAAAAAAATGATTCATTATAAAAAGAAAATTTGGTTTTATCAAAACAAACTTACCATGAAAAGTTGGAAATACTCTTGTTGCAAAATGAAACCATGACTTTAATTCCTAGACATTATATCTGTGAAATAAATATGAATAAATTAGTTTAAATTTGTAGATATAAATAAAAAATTTTCTTCAAATGAAATTGATTACCAGTAGAAGCTATATGATCTTGATCATCTTCCTCGGGATGTGACGATCCAACATCATTATTTTGTGAGTGAGATGTCCAAGGACCCTATAACATATATTTGTAGTTATTAACACAGAAAACATCCTACTATAATAAAGTTTTTTTTATATGTAAGAACATTACTTTTTTAGATATGGTAGATAATATAGCAGCACCATCACCATCCACACCACCTTGACGACTAGCAAATTGAATTAAAATATCAACTTTGCTCTTCAAATCAGAAATGTCCTTCTCCATCAAGCTATTTTGACTTTCTAAGCGTCGATTTTGACTTTCTAGATGTTCACACATTTCCATTAGTTGTCTGCAAGTGGGATTAGGTCCATGCAGATCTTTAGCTGATGCGCCCAAACCATACATTCTGCATCACGCACGAGTATCTTCTCCCATTACTTGTGAGAAAATTTTATCCCCTTGCATATTGTTACTTTGTGATTCCTGTGGTAGTTGAGATACCAGAGTATTCAATTGGACCTACAAAACAATTGTAATCTCTATGAAGCAAGAAGTTAATGCAAAGTAAAATATATTTTTTGAATGCGTACACTTCGTTCTTCTGCAACGGCATTAACAAATGTCCCATCTTTTTTTTTGATGCAATTTGTAGAACATATCAAGGCGTGAGGGTTCTACTCCATCATTACGGATACTCTAATGCAACAAAAAATTAATTTTATATTAATCCTAACATTTTGTATATAATGCAAATTTAAAATAGCATGACTTGTACCTCTTCATAAAATCTTCTTGCAAAACTTTTTGTACCAGATGTGTGAGGCATATTCTGCTTGCCTCGATTTATTATGCTTTTTTCCTCACGCATCTAAAATCTCACATGGTTAAATATAAAACATATAAATAAATTTTCACAAATTGAAAATATGTTCATTAAACATGGTATGAATACCTTTCCAGCATCACTTTCCCAAAAATCTACCAACCAATCCCACTGTACTTGCTCTATCTCCACAGGACGATTTCTTTTTGCACCCACTTTATCACCCTTAAAAGGATTGTAATGTGTCCTTTTAAGTTGACATTTAAAGTCTTTCCATTTCTTGTTAAATGACAGAAGCACCCACTCTTTGAGAGTACTCTCAATATCAAAAACATCCTATAACATAAGAAAAGTAAAATATCATAAATTTGATTTAGTTATCAACAAGAAAAGTTTGACCTATATTATTAATAATACCTACACTCTTTGCCACACTTTCTCCTTATCTTCTTGTGGCACATGCCTCCAATCCATGAATTGGAAGGAAAAAAATCTAGGTCTACGTACCATAGTACCTAGAAATTGGCCCAACTCTCGAGCACCATCACCAACTGGTTGTCCTCTATTATTGGCAAGGACTACCCTTTTTGATGAGTTTCCATCATTATTCCATAATTTCTCAAGTCTTGTACGACCTCGAACATTCTTTTGAATACCTGAAAAATGATTAAAATTATATGTTAATAGTTGAATTTTTAAAATTACATGAAACTTTTGAGTGATCAACATAAATTTAAATAATATTCTAACCTAAATCAGAAGTAGACCCATCATGTATAGGATCAAGAGTATGCTCTGTGCTTATTGAGTGACTTAAGCTTGAATTAGACTAAGTGGGGTCTTGTACTCTAGCACGTAGCCTACTATGTCTCGTATTAGGCCACATTTAGCTACAACACAATAGAGAAAATATCATGTAAAAGTTAATAAAAGTTAATATTGATGAATAAAATAGTTTTTAAATTTGATTAGAAAAGATAAATACAAATTATGAAATACCAACAAACCTTTATAAATCAAATTTCTTAATTAGTTTCTTCATCAAAGTCATCATTTGTATCCTCCATCAAAGCATCCATGTCAACAAAGGCAAGAGATTCATCAACCATTACTCCTTCCATATCTGTCCGCTCCCAATTTATGTCATTTTCACAATTAAGAATGTCATCCTCTAAATTTACTTCATTGCATGGTATGCTTTGCAAATAGTCTTCATTTTAGGGATCATTTTGCATGTCATAAAAATCCCTTGGTTTTGCTTGAATAGCCACATGCCAATTTGATTCTGAAGGATCTTCAACATAAAAAGCTTGTAATGCTTGAGATGGCAAAATGAAGGGCTCATCATATTCATTTGCTCCAGTATTAGACAATTGATTTAAGTTCACAAGAGTGAACCCTAAATCATCCTTCTTTACTCCTTTTTTAACATCAATCCACTCGCATTTGAACAATACAATACGTTTCCATCCAAGGTAGTTGAGTTCAATAATATTATTCAACACTCCAAAATATGTTATATCACTCTCGATAGTGGTTTTGTCCCTTACACTTGCAAAACTCATAGTTGAAGCAACAATAACCACTCCACTATTCTGTGTTTTCCTATTACGTGCCCGAGATTTCACATGGAATTTGAAGCCGTTGACAGATGTAAGCATTATAACTTCTAGCTACTACATCCGGACCTTTGGCTAAATGTGAAACTTCAGTAGGCAAGGAAGCATTTTGCACATTCGGAATTTTGTGAAATACCCACTCATCAAATTTCTGGTAATGTGTCTTGTCAAGCTCATAAGCACTAATCCGGCAATTCTGTCTTTTTATTTCTGCTTTATGTTCCTTGAATAAATAAACAATTTGTTTGTTACATTTTTTTTCAAAACTTAGTACATGTAAAAATTAAGGCATAAAATTCTAACTCTTACCGAATATAACAATCAAGGGATAAAAAAATTGAATAGCATGTATTGATGTGCTTGTTTCCACTCAATAGGATCAAGTGTGAATGTTGTAGATTTTCCAATAGAGTGACCATTGACTTGGTCTCCAAAATCATAATTGTGAGGTAGCTTACAAAACCTTGTATTAATCCCTTCAAAATATCTTGAACAGAAAGTAATACATTCCTCTGCTATGTAGCCTTCAGCAATTGAACCTTCTGGTCTACTCTGATTGCGAACATATGATTTTAATGTGAGAAGATATCTAAAACACAACAATTGGTTATAAAGAAAAAAAATCAGCTAAAGACATATTATAATCTATATAAAAAAACTAAATATAACAACCAATAAACTTCTCAATGGGATACATCCAACGATATTGCACTGGTCCAGCAAATTTTGCCTCACTAGCTAAGTGGACAACTAGGTGTATCATCACATCAAAGAATGATGGTGGAAAATCCTTTCTAGATTGCAAAGGGTTCGTACAACTGACATTTGCAATTTTTCAAGTTCCCTTATGGATCCTTTCTTTGCACACAACTCTCTAAAAAATGAACATAATTCAACAAGAGTTGTTATAACTGGCTTTGATAATGTTCCTCGTATTGCTATGGGTAGCAATTGCTGCATTACCACATGACAATCATGACTTTTCAGACCTACTATCTTCTGATCTTTCAGATTTACACAATGAGAAATGTTTGAAGAATATCCATCTGGAACTCTCACATTTTTTAATAGAGTACAAAATTTCTCCCTTTCTTGCTTATTCGTAGTGTAGCATGTAGGAGGAATATACATTTTATTTCCAACCCCAACTGGATGAAGATTAGCTCGTATATTCATCTCACACAAGTCTAAACGAGCCTTCACTATATCTTTACTTTTTCCGACTACATTAAGTAATGTTCCAAGCAAACTATCACATACATTTTTTTCAATATGCATCACATCCAAATTATGCCATATCAAATTATGCTCCCAATATGGTAGTTCAAAGAATATACTTTTTTCCTTCCAATTGTAGTAATTTTTATAATCTTTTGGTTCTTGTCTCCTCCATTTTGAAGCCATGTTAGAGTTTCCTTTCCCAAATTCATTTTGAAAACCTTCAAATTGTTTTAAAATTTGAGTAGTAGATGGAGGATTTGGCATGACCTTGAACTCTTCTGTTCAATTGAAAAACTTTCTATCTGTTCTGAACTCATGATTAGAATCAAGAAACTGACTACTAATTTTTAAATACTGCGAACATGTGTCGTTATTTCAATAAGGACAACCAAAATGCCCTTTAGTGCTCTATCCTGATAACATAGCATAACCTGGGCAATCACTGAGGGTCCACAACAAGGCTACTTTCATTTCAAATGACTGATTAGTGTGTGCATCATAAGTACCAATGCCAAATTCCCATAAATTCTTCAACTCATCTATCAAAGGCTGTAAATACACATCAATGTCATTCCCCGGTCCACGTGGACCAGGTATCAATAATGATAATATAAGGTTTGGTTGTTTCATACACATCCACGGAGGTAAATTGTATATGGTCAATATGATAGGCCATGTACTATGAGAGACACTCATGGTTCCAAAAGGATTAAAGCCATATGTTGCTAAACCAAGCCTTACATTTCGGTGCTCTGAAGAAAATGACATGTGCTTAGCATCAAA
>NC_052487.1:8112392-8130445 GCF_009730915.1 Dioscorea cayenensis subsp. rotundata
AAAATTTTTATAAACCAGCATTCCTTGTTGTAAATCAATCATCTCATAATTATATTACCTTCTTGAAAACTGAGCAACTCTAATCGGGTTGGCACCTTTCGGCCATGCGCCAAAAACCTGGAATTCATAAATGCTCTAGAAAAACTTGCCTAAGTTTTTCATAGAAAGCGGCCCTACTTTCACACTTATATAGGTGAATCCATTAGGTGTAAAATTGCAATTAAATACACCATTCAAAATTGAACTATGGAATTCATTAAGAATCAAATTCATCCTTTCTATATTGCAATTACACTATACACCATAGGAAGGGATAAGAAATAAATAGTGTATCTCCAAACAACCAATGACTTGTTTTTACCCATATGAACCTATTTCTTGGATTTACCAATCACACAGGTTGGGTTACTATCATTATTGAGTTTTGTTATAGGCAATAATCCCATTCCCCTCGATGTCTCACACACCAGTTTTCTACCTAGTGCTTTAGTTAAAGGATCAGCCAGATTTACCTCTGATCTTACATAGCTTAGTGATATCACTCCATCTTCAAGCAATTGCCTAACAATATTATGTCTTAGACGTATATGCCTACTCTTACCATTATATGAATTACTCTTGGCTTTGTACATAGCAGCCATGCTATCACAATGAATTAAAACCGAAGGAGCTGGTTTCATCCAAAGGGGAACATCAGCGAGGAAACTCTTAATCCATTCTGCTTCAGTGCCTGTTTTCTCAAGTGCAACAAATTCTGACTCCATTGTTGATTTTGCTGTGCAAGTTTGTTTTGTAGACTTCCAAGATATTGCAGCCCCTCCTAAAGTGAAAATAAATCCATTTGTTGACTTTGTTTCATCTGAATCTGAAATCCAGTTAGCATCACTATACCCTTCTAGTACTGCAGGATAAGCAGAATACATTAGTCCAAAATCAATAGTTCCTTTCAAATATTTTAATATCCTGATCAGGGCAATCCAATGATCCTTATTTGGACTATGTGTATATCTGCTCAATCTGCAAACTGCATAAGCAATATCAGGACGAGTACAGTTCATCAAATACATTAAACTACCAATTACTTGTGCATATTCATTTTGAGAAACACTAACACCTTTATTCTTCCTTAAATGAAAAGCACTATCATATGGAGTTGAGACAGGTTTGCAATTAAATTGATTATATTTCTTTAATACTTTTTCAACATAATTTTCTTGTGAAAGCATTATTCCACCATCTGATTTAGAAATTTTAATTCCAAGAATAAAATGTGCTTCACCCATGTCTTTCATGTCAAAATTAGATGCAAGAAAATTCTTTGTCTCAACTACTATTTCTAACGAAGTACCAAAAATGATCATGTCATCTACATATAAACAAATTATAACACCCACATTGTTAGAAAATTTGATGTAGATACATTTATCAGATTAATTTATAAAATAACCATTGGAAACTAGAACATGATTAAATTTTTCATGCCATTGTTTTGGTGCTTGTTTGAGCCCATATAAAGATTTCATAAGTTTGCATAACTTATGCTTGTTGTTAAGAATCACATACCCTTCGGGTTGATCCATATAAATTTCTTCTTCGATATCTCCATTTAAGAAAGCTGTCTTAACATCCATTTGATGAATAATTAAATTGTTAATAACAGCTAATGCAATTAAAATTCGAATGGAAGAAATTCTAGTAACAGGAGCATAAGTGTCAAAGTAGTCGATGTCTTTCTTTTGAGAATATCCTTTAGCTACTAATCTAGCTTTATATTTATCAATAGACCCATCAGGTTTAAGTTTTTTCTTAAAGATCCATTTGCAACCTATAGTTTTTGAACCAGGTGGAAGATCTACTAATTCTCAAGTATGATTAGATAAAATTGACTCTAATTCACTATTAATAGCTTCTTTCCAAAACACAAAGATCAAAAAGAAGTGATTGCTTGAGAATAAGATTGAGGATCATCCTCCACAAGAAATGTAATGAAGTCATTTCCAAAAACTATGTTCTTTTCCTAGTCCTTTTACTCCTTCTTAATTCAAAATCGAAGCATCAACATTTCATCGAATCAAGATTAGAAGTAATATGAGGTGAATGTGCAATGTTATCAACACATGATTTCAAAGGAAAAATATGTTCGAAAAAATCTGCATTTTTAGACTCCACAATAGTATTAGGTTCCATAATGTCACTCTTAACAAACCATGAATCTATATGCAAGACTATTTAAAAGCATATCCAATTAACATACAATCAAAAAGTTTTGGGACCAATTTTTCCTCTTTTTAGAATCGGGTAATAGTACTTTTTGCTAAGCAACCCCAAACCTTAAGATATTTTTAAATTAGGTGCATATCCTTTCCATAATTCAAAAAGGAGTTTTTACCAGTTTTTCTTAAAAGGAATTCTATTTTGAATATGACAAGTCGATAAAATGGCTTCTCCCCATAAATTATTAGAGGCGCTCGAACTAATTAACATAGCATTCATCATATCCTTAAGAGTTCTATTTTTTCTTTCAGCTATTCCATTAGAAGCAGGTGAGTAAGGGGGAGTTGTCTCATGTATTATACCATGGTTTTTACAAAAGGTTTTCAAAATATTATCTTCATATTCTCCTCCTCTATCTGATCTAAGTCTTTTGATTTTCTTATTTAGTTGATTCTCAACTTCATTTTTATATTTCATAAACATTTCACATGCTTCATCTTTTGATCTAAGCAAGTATAAGACAGTATATCTAGAGTAATCATCAACAAAGGTAATATAATATTTCTTTCCTCCTCTAGTCATGGAATGTTTTAAATCACCTAAATCAGAATGAATTAAACCTAGTAATTCAGATTCCCTTTCAATAGTCTTACAACATTTTTTGGTAGATTTAGATTCTATACAAATCTCACATTTAACAATTTTATTGGAATCTGTCATGTTATGAATCAACCCTAGTTCTTTTATTTCCATTGTTAACATTGAGTACATTGAGAATAAATAAACCTTGACTACAATACCACTTCCCAATGAAAATTCCATTCTTAGACATTATTAATTTATCTGACTCAAAGGCCACTTTAATTCCAGCCTTTCCAAGCAATGAGACAGATATTAGATTAGCACGAAGATCAGGGGCATGCAACACATCATTCAGAAATAAAGTCTTTCCTGAGGTAAGTTTTAGAAGTACCTTCCCTTTTCCAAGAACCGGAGAAGGAGATGAATCTCCCATGAATACTTGTTCCTCACCTTTGGCTAAAGGAATGTAGGATTGGAAAGCATTCCTATCAGCAGAAATATGCCTCGTGGCTCCAGAATCTACAATCCAGTCTTTTGCATCCGCCACCATAAGTGCTTGAGAAACAACAGCTGCTATGATATCATCATTGCCTCCTTCCGTTAGGTTGACTTTAGCAATTGTCTTCTTTGGTTCTTTCTTGTAGTCACATTGAGATGCATAATGCCCTGGTTTGCCACAAACATAACACGCACCTTTTCTTTTTGTTTGAAAATTCTGATTAAATTTGAAGCCATCCTTCTTTTGTCCGTTGAATCTTTGTGCAGAGCCTTTGAAATTATTTTTGGTTCCTTTGAATTTCTTGGGATTCCTGTTGAAATTCTGATTTTTGTTTAATCCTGTTTTAATGAGATTCGCCTTGGATGAGAGTTCTTTAATCTTGTCTGCATCATCCCTTTGCCGATTTTTCTGTTCGATTCGGATATGTACAATGATGTCTTCAAGAGTCATGAGTTTCCTTTTATGCTTCAAGTTGTTTTTGTAGTGTTTCCAAGATTCGGGAAGACGTTCAATGAGGAAGCCGACAATGAATGCATCAGGTAAGATGATTTCTTCATTCTTCAGATCATTGACCTAAACATGATAATCATGAATTTGAGAAGATACATCCTCGTCTTCAGTCATTTGGAAATCAGAGAAATTTCCTATTGCGTATTTCTGATTCCCGGCATCTTCAACTACTTATTTCTTATGCAGTGAATCCCAGATTTCTTTCGCTGTCTTGAGATCGCAGTAGATGTCATACAATTCATTTGAGAAAGTGCTGAGGATGGTATGACGACAGATCTTGTTTCCTTTCTCCCAGATTGGCAAGGTTTTCGCATAAGCTTCTGATGTTGGGTCCGGCTTTGGTTCAGTCAGGATATGTGCGAGGTTGAACATGTCTAGCGCCGAGAACACCTTTTGTTGCCATCGTTTGAAAAATGTGCCAGCGAATTGATCAATCTTCGAGACGTCAGGAAGTGACTTAGCGGTGGTCATCGCGTTATCCATAATTTGTTCTTAAGATTGTTGGAAAATCTTATTTGTTGTTAGAGCAGAAACAGGAACGGGATGACAGAAGACTGAGGCGTGCAAGAGCACTGTCCTTAAGAACAAATTCGCCCTCTTTTTTGCAGTGCGATAGGAAACTCAGATGGCGTTGTTCTCCAGGATTCAACAGTCTGGTTCTCTGTTCGCGCACCAGAACAGAGAACAAGCAAGCGAGCGCTCAGAGAGAAAGAGGAAAATATCAAAATTATTCAAATCCGGTGATGGATTAGGTTTTAATATTAGTGGAAAGGCGGCAAGACAGAGGGACGCTGACGGCGAAGAGGCATGGCAACGGGCGGTTCTCGGAAGGGTCACGACGAAAGGTGAAGAGACACGGCCGGAACCGATGAAAGCAGTTTAAAAAGGCGCAAAAGATTAAAAGTTTAAAATATAAGATAAAGGGCAAAAAGGTAAAAAACCTATTGCGTGACTGCACCCAATAAATCTGGTGCATTCGTGTCCGCACCATGCGCCTACGTGAGTTCAGAATTTCTAAGCTAATTTCCAAATCCAAACCCTGAAATTTGCGTAAGAGAGCATAACCACTAAAGCAAAGTTAAAGGATAATGAATAGTACTATATATAAAGTGGATGAAGTTCTTGTATCTAGGCAATGTGGTACTAAACTTTTAGTGGGAATGTTTTGAAACAAATATGGGCCTAAAGTATATTGGCCCTCTAACATTGTTACCACCTTTATGATAGAGTTTGCAAGCCAAGAGTTGGGGCACAATGAGAGATTTGGAATTCAAAGACTGCCAGCCATTGTTGAACTCTGTATCTCAAGCAGGCCTCAACCTTTCTGGTTATCGAACAAAAAGAAGAACCAAGCCTGTGTATTCAATTGAAGGGAGGATTGTAGACTTTGAACCTGATAATGAAGACAAATCTCTTGATCCTCCACAAGAGCAATTCAAATTTGAATTGGGATTGACAACAAGTGAGCTGAGTTTAATGGGACTCGAGTCCTTGTTTGAAATGAGATCAGGAGCAGTGAAGCTGATGAAGAAATATAGCGTTGTAACTTGTGGTTATTGTACTGAGGTGCAAGTAGGACCAAAAGGACACAAGGTGAGGATGTGCAAAGCTGCAAAGCATCAGTTTAGGGACGGTCTTCATGCATGGCAAGAGGCCACAATTGATGACTTGATAATGCCAAATTATGTGTGGCATGTTAGCGACTTAAATGGTCCTGCATTGGCCAATGAGATGAAGAGGTATTACGGTAAAGCTCCTGCCGTTGTTGAGCTTTGTGTGCAGGCTGGAGCTCCTGTTCCTGATCAGTATGCGAGTATGATGAGGTTGGATGTTGTTTCTCCTGATCTTGATGAGTATGATCTGGTTGCTTGATTCTTGTGTGTTTGTGTTTTGCTGAAGATGGTTAAAACACAAGTGATTTGTTTTGAGAATGCTCTTCTTGGTTAAGCTGTTTATCTTTGATAGTAAAAAAAAAGGTCATGTTTTAGATATAAATATGTACATACACCCTTTTAAAGCCACATTGATTCACATAAATACAAGCAAAGAATAGTGATCATACATGGAAGGAGTTTCAAACAAATGTAATATCACTGACCAATAATGTGAATAATCTTAACAGAATACCCACAATAAATAATATGCATTTGAAAAGAAACTTTCAATTAAACATTCATTTTAAACCACTCCTTTGAAGAGCAAGAGCAATGGTTTGCTTTGCACTCCTTTGAGAGCACCCCTGCTGCTTGCACCCCATGAGAGCAACCACTAAAATAAAGCTTCACATTATTATTATTATTAGTATTATTGTTATTATTATTATTATTTTAATCAGCCAATGGAAATGCAATATTTCAACCAAATCTCCTAACTTTTAATGCCGCCTCATTAATTTTAAACCCTCATCATTATAATTATAATATTAATTATAATCAATTAACATATATAGTTTTTTAAATTTAATTTAACAAATCAACGCTAAATCATTTCAACAACCTTTTTGAATTAAAAATTAAAATTTTTTTGTATTTCACTGTAATTCGTCATCATCTCTATTTTATGTCTAAACTACTTTTTCTAATTTTTTTATATTTTATTTAATAGTCTATTTGAAAAATAGTGAACATTTTTTTAAGATTAATTTAAAATTTTATTATAAAATTATTAGAAATTTAGTAAAAGTTTCTTCTGATTTATTGTATTATATATTTTTAATTGTAGTCTTTAAATGTATTCATTTCTAAATAGTAAATAATTATAATAAATAAAATAGTTAAAGTTAACTAATTAAATTAAATATTTTATTTTAGATATTCTAAATATCTATTTGATATTTAATCTTCAAACTTAATTAGTTTCATAAGCTAATTTTTCAAAAAAATAAAAAAAAATAAAAACAAATTAAACGAAAAAAAATATATCATAATAGCTACATTGTAATTATAAAATTTTAAATTGCAAGCATAGTGATGCTTAATTTGTTTTTTAATCTATTTGTAATATTTTTATTCAAATTTATATTCTTTCATTATTTTATTACTTTCAAATATTAAGTTACAAACGTATAAAAATAAAATTTGCAATCATAAAGTCATCCAGTAATTACTATTTTTTAATCAATTATCTATATCAATTTAAAAATATTATAAACAAAATATCATAAGACCATCCAGTTATTATTTTAAATTATAAAATATTACAAACAAAATAAAATTTTAAAACATCCCTTTAAAACATTATATGAAAAATTATTATAAAAATTTATATGAGAAACTGCACAATACAACCAACTTAATTTGTACTTGTAAACATATGTATATTTTATATTTTTAAAATATGAATTATTATAATCTTAAATTCAAATTAATATATTTTTTTTTAAAAATGAAGTGAGCACCCCCTTAATAATGATGCTGCTTCTGCCACTGCTACCAATGGAATTCTAACCCTCATTGTTCGACATTTGCGTTAGGAGGAAGATGAAATATCATTATCTTATTGGAAAGGTTAAAATATAGTTCATTTTTTTCTTTCAAAAAAATAAAAAATAAATAAAAATATAATATTAAATTCATAAAATTTAACTTTTAATGTATATAAATAAATAAACCAATTTATAAAAATATATAAATAAATATAATTTTTACAATAACATATTTCTAATTATCCGCTTTCAATTTTCTGTTTATTTATTTTTTGTCCTCTGTTTTATATAATATATCTAACAATAGTATTTTCTACATGGCTAGTTGCATGGCTACATTACCTTTATTAATATAATTAATTTTTGGATATTAAATTTAAGTAAGGGTATTGATGTAATTTCACCGTTCAATCAATCCATGCTCCTCATGTTTAGTGGCTCATGTCTTCATATTCTTTGAAACTTTTGTTTTGAGGTACATTCTTTTACCCTATTCTTTTTTTCATTATTTGAATGTTAAGTCTAGTTTATAAATCCAATCAGCCTGTACTAAGAATATATATTTTTCAATGCAAGATACAATGCCTATTCTTTTAGGGGCTGTTTGTTTGCAAGGAATGGAGTTAAGGAGGAATGAGATAGGAATGAGAATAATGAGGAATGGATTAAGAATGAAAAAAAAATTGTGTTTGGTTGGAAGATATAGGAGAGTAACTCATTGGGAATGGAAAAAGTAAATTAAAGAAATATGTAGGAAATATCTTTTATGCCCTTATAGAATAAATATTAAATAATAAATATATTAGCCAATAATATTATTTGATTTAAAATATATCATCATTATTTTTATAATTTAAATCTTTTTAAAAATTTTTAATTAATTTTACAATCAATTAATTATTATTATTATTATTCAGTTTTTCTTGCAATAAAAAAAATAAATATTTATTATTATTACTATTATTATTATAAAAGAATGTTTATTATTATTAATTTTAAAATTTAAAATTTAAACATAAATAATTTAAATAATAAAAATTCATCCTCAATTTACTGTTTATTATTCAGTTTTCTAGCAATAAAAAAATAAATGTTTATTATTACTACTATTATTATTATAAAAGAATGTTTATTATTATTAATTTTAAATTTTAAAATTTAAACATAAATAATTTAAATAAAAGAATGAACAACTATTAAACAATTCATAGAAGAGGGTAAAATGGTCATTTACTGTTGTTTAAAGAAACGACTATATGTTTGAATAATAATAATAATAATAATAATAATAATAATAATAATAATAATAATAATAATAATAATAAGTGGAAATTGCCAAAAACACCCCCTAAGTTTGCCATATTGCAAAAACACCCCGTTAGTTTTGCACTCCCCAAAAACCCCTTCCTTTTTAATTCCATATTTTTCAACCCCCCAAAACATGTAACGGATGTCAACGGAGTGAATTTCAAATTTTATGGACGGAAATGCCCTTGCATGGGGAGTGCGACTCGCAGCCCATTTCAGGCAGATGAGAGGAAGTGGGGGTTTTTCAGTATGGTAACCCCAAGAGAGGAATTCATCTGAGCCGCTTTACTAAGTTTTTTTCTCAACTCGCTCTTCGCTTTTTTTCCATTTCCAGTCGCCTCCGGTTATCTCTCATCGCGCAGCCTCTGTAATCGCAGACTTTTTCCCTTTCCACCCGAGTATCTCAAGGAGAAGTCCCGCAAGTAGTTGGCATTTAACTGCTTTGCAATCTAAGGTATCGAGTATGGTTTTATGGTAACTATTCGCTACAAAGAAAGATTTTTTTCGGTTTCGCTTTTGTGCTCTTGTTTTTTGTTGGAAGATATCGAAGTCTGCAGGGGATTTCTACCGGGGTTTTTGTTAGTCTGCAGGGCAATTTCTCGGCTAGGGTGTTGTGTTGTTTTGCGCTTTCGTCTGTATACACTATCGAAATAGTTATTTCGATTGTTATGATTTGTGTAATATTTATAATATACATTTTCCCCTTTCATTTCGATATGGTTGCTAGCTTTTACAAATGAGGTTTACATTTAAGAAATGAGATGTTACAGTTTAAATTTTGTTGTCTCTGTTTAAGTATTGTTGTCTCTGTTTAATAAACTAGGTCTCTATTTAATAATTGATATCTCTGTTTAATAACTGAAGGTTACCGTTTAAAATCTTATATTTCCGCTTAAACATTTGTCAATACTGCATGTTGAATGTGTTGTTATTGTCGACCTAGTTAATGGGCGATGCTATTTGACACCGATAGTGGAGACCTTAGCTGAATTGAAAGATAACATGACCCTCGACATCGGAGATCATCCGAAGGACACCGCTTTGCAGGATTCATCGAAATGGAAGCTATATACCAAGAGAGAGCCCTTCTTGATTCTCTACCGCAAAGCAGTACGATGGCCGCACCAATAAATTCGGGATCGGGGAAAGCTTGTCGAGTTTCGAGCCTCGGGATGTGGCCCTCGCTTTTTGGTCTCAGCGTTGCGATGGCGACGTAGTCGTGTTTCGTAAGAAGAAAAACCCGCTCGGCTCGAAGGGAGGTATTTATGAAAAAAACCTACGAGAGCACAGAGACTCCATCAAGAGCACTCTTGTGCAACTTGTTCGACGAGAGGGGAAGAAGATAATTTTTGTCAAACTCCCCGATGGTGTACCCTCATGGGTACAGGTCCTCTTCCCAAATACATCATGCTCGGTTCCCGAATCGGATCATTGATTATGTCGATGATCTACCCGCCATGGGGCGATACGTATGGGCGCAGCGACGCATCAAGTAGTCGATGGAGGATATTCCACACGCACTGCTCGAGTGTAAGATAGATGCGCCGGGAAGAAGACCAACACATGGTATATTAAAGGGTGCTCGGTCGCGTTTAACGTATGGTTTTACAAGCTGACCGTAACGGGAAAGAAAGTCCGTTTCGGCAAGATCCCAAGGATGCTGTGCTACGGTGAAAGTAGTTACAGGAAGCAAGCGACGGTAGAAACCAGCTTGTCATCGCTCGAAGGAAAAGAGGTAATAAATCATGGACAATGTTTAACAGAAGTCTTTAATGTTTAATCATATTATTTAGCGTTTAACTTTATTATTTACAGTTTAAAATTTATTCATAAAGGTGTAAATATTTTGTTCTCCGTTTAACTTTAAAATTTACATATGTTAGTTTCCTGAGCTAGTTCCGGCGAGTGCTGAAGAAGAAATATTTGTTGGGGCCAACCGACGGATGGACGCTATTGCTCCGGAACCACTTGCTCAAAGGCAAGATGAGAGGGCAGCCTCTATCGTGCGCGCTCAACGTCGTTCTCCTACTTCCAGCCTACCACGCGCACGCATTCCTCGACGCCGGAGAAGCACTCCCCCACCCCGCCAGATTGCAACAACCCTCCCTACCACGACAACGACAGTTCCCCAATCAGTAGCAGCCTCCGACCATGGCAGCTCCCGACCGCTGGCACCCCCACCGACTACCTTAGGCGAAGATGTCATCGCAACTCTTATGCAGGCATGCCAGATATTGATGACCGAGTTTCCTCGCTTGTCGCTCGTGTTGAGGCATCGGGAAGGACGTTCACAACCAATCGCGCCGCCCCTCCAAAGAAATGAACCACCCGGGATGAACGAGGCAGTCGAATTTGACGACGACGACATCATCGGGGATGGCTATTCCAAGACGGCCACATTCAAGAGACTTGCGAAAAAGAGGAGAACAATATCGCCTCTGTCTCCACCGCCGGTCGACGATGAAACAATAGCAACACCATCGGCGGCCGATGTCGTTATCGTAGTCTGCCGTCAGATGACATGGCCATGACGGCGGAGGACATCGTAGATGATATGGCCGTTACCGCGGTTGAGAAGATCGTTTACTCCCTTGTTAACGAAATCCCCGACACGGTGGAACCGGCTGCCGAGATTACGGCATCAAAGATGGACACAATCCCTGAAGAACAAGAACAAGCTAAGGGTGTGTCTCCTGTTGATGTTGCTGCCGTGGCTACTACCGAGAAGATCGTTGAATCTGCTGTCGCGGCCGTACCTGCGTGGTCGATGCATCCGCATCGAAGCAAGACACAATCCCACAACAAAAAAAGAAGTATGTAAGGGTATGTCTCAGGTTGATGCTCTGCCGTCGCCCCCGCATCGAGCCGTACACAATCCAACAACAACAACAACAACAACAACCATGTAAGGATGTGTCTGCGGTTGATGCTGTCGCCGTCCCCGCATCGAAGGAAGATGCTGCTGGTGCTGAACACCGTGAAGGCTCAACGACAGTGCCCCATGAAGACCCCTACCGAGCAACGAGGGAGATGATCAAGACCAATCAAAATTGGGACAAGACGGCTCGGCAAGTCTTCGTTCCGAAGAAGAAAAATGGGTTGGCCAATCGCGGCTTAACAAATACGAGCAGGAGTTGATGAGGATCTTCCTTAACTGTCGAATGGACAGGTAAGTTTAAAGACCACTTGATAGTGTTTAAAGTTTTTATGATAGTGTTTAACTTTTTTGTGATAGTGTTTAAATGTTTATATGTTATCATTTAATTTATCTACTTAACGTTTAATTATTTATAATATCATTTGAGCATTGATACTATCATTTGAATATTTAGAATATAGTCTAATTATATCTGTTATCGTTTAATCTCAGCACTATCGTGTGGAAGAATGACGCTGTCAGTACCACACGGGACAAATTATACACGCTGCTTGAGGGTGAGGAGATGGTCACAGATGATGTGATGGACGCTTTTGTATGCATAATACAAAAGTCGATGAGCAAAGTGCCATATCCCTACAAAAAGCGTGCCTCCATCACAAGACCGCTGGCGTTGTTTATGTCAAAGCAGGATGACGCACATGAAACAACTATGGCTATGATCGGAGATGTTGTGCGCAGCTTGCATGAAGTTCAAATTGTCATCTTCCCGATAATAATGAATAGCCACTTCCATGTCGTCGTCCTTGACAATGACAAACAAGAATACAGGCATTATACTTCATGCGCGGGGTACGAAAAAGACGCGTTGGACATGGTAAGTTCTTTAATTATGTCAGATTGATAGTGTTTGTTATTTAATCGGTATCTTAATCTCAACTTACATATATCGACAGTGAATCTATTCGACACGGTACTGTCGATATGAAGTTCAGCGAGTCGGCGACCGCAAAGTACCCACTGCTTACTACATGGAAACCCCACGGCAAAAAAACAAGGAAGCGCCGATTACGCCTGCCTATGTCATGCGGTTTATCGAGCAATTACTTTGGGGTGAGAAGCTACGGCTACCGCAAACAGACGTTCCTTACCTGAGATTAAAGTATGTTACCCGCGATACTTAAGGAGGGAGGGCATCAGGCGTCCATGAGAAAGGGGGTCGTCCGTAGCGGGTTAAATTTTTGATTTCGCAGGACAGGACTTGTATATGTTAATGTCAATTTTGTTTTCGAATATAAACCAGGATAAATTCCATTCAAATTCAATTTATTCTTTAATTTACAGTGTCATTGTTTACATTTCGGTTTAAATGTTTAACTTTACCATCTATCGCTTTAAATATCGATTTGAAACATTTAAAAATTACAGCTTTCTCTTTAAAAATAACACTGCTCTGCTTTAAATAACTCGATAACACTGTAAAGAATAAGAGTTTAAGTATGAAAAATTTCCAGTCAATTCAGATTGTTTCTCTTTAGAATTCAGCTTATTTACAATGCCTAGTCGGCGACAGTTTCATTACAAGATCTACAATTGTGACCGGATCCATGGCAGCGGCTGCAATGTAACTCGTGGGCATCTAACGCTTGTGACTCGATCCTCTTTCGTCTAGGACGCCCAGGCTGCCTTCTCGTCACAGGTGGTCACAAACGAAGCTCACGATTTCTGTCTGAAGGTCTGTCATCGTCGGGTATGGGGAATATAGCTTCCTTATACGCTAGTTTATAATTGTCGACGGTGAAGTAGCCGCTAATAAATCGATGAACGTTGGTGTCTGTCTGCATTATTGCAGCGCAAGCGTGTTTGCAAAGGATACCATAAACTTGCCACCTTCGACATGAACAAGTTCTGATGGCAAGATCTACAGAGTTACTGCACTGGTCGATCACTTCGTAACGATCATCGACACAACGACCAACACGAAGATTTTAGCTATCCTCAACAATGATCTCTACCTTCGAATGTATGTCTGGGCATAAGTAGGTCTCCCATTTGTTCGCTTGCTCACGCCGGTTCCATAACATGCGCATCAACTTGAACCTGGCAAATAAGGTTAAACAAAGACAGTGATGGTTAAATAATTCGTAAACATGTTTAAACATTATTATAAATAGTTAAACGAAAAGATTAATATTTAAAGTCAGACAAGTCGAATTAAACAAATATTGAAAATGTTTAAAGGGTAACACTAAATGTTAAGTGTAAATCAACATTCGCAGACCTTATGGAGTCGACCATTTTCGTCACCGGTAAATGACGAGCTTCTTTGATCCAAGCATTGAACGACTCCGCGACATTTGAATACATCTCACCCCAACGATCACCTCTGAACAGATAATTCGACCAATGTGTCATATCCGATTTATTAATCAACCAGTGATGAGCTACGGCTGATGTGGCCTGAAGTTCATTCACGGTATCATCGAAATCTTTAGCCGTGGATGCCCACGCAATGCGGAAGCATATAGACCAGCACTCCTCCCTCAATGCCTTCCCAAGTCTGACATTGGCTTTCATAAAATTGGCCTCCAAATGTCGAAGACAGTATGCATGTGGCGAAGAAGGGAAGACTCTCGCAATTGCGTTCACAAGGCCCTTGGACCTGTCCGACACGAAGGTAATTATCTCATGATAATCTCCTTCCTCGTATAAAGCATCGCCTAACTTAGATATGAACCAAGTCCAATTGGCATCGGGTCTCGCTGTCGACTATACCGAAGGCGACGTGGAAAAAAACCATTGTTTCCATCTTTCCCTCGTGGCACCCAGAGAGTGTACCCCGATATTTTTCCAAGGAGGTGGGTATCATCGAGAAAAGCAAATGACGCCCTGCAAGCCCTCTTGAATCCCACAATACACGCTACTGAAAAGAAAAGAATGCACGCTTTAAAACGATCACCGTCTCTTTCCACGATCGCAACGCTGCCGGATTTGTCTCAACCCACCTTATCCACATACCAAAGCAAGCAATCGTAGTCGGAGATGTCACCGCCATCGAGGACCACCCGGGCATGCTCTTTTTTCCCAACCAAGCTCGCTTGTATGGTATGTGGACACCATGTTCCCGCAACATGTCCTTCGAATGTCGATGGCCTTGTACAAGGGCCGGTCCTTGAGCTTCTGAATCACTCGTGCGCTAACCCATTTTTTGGACGCTTTCGGATGTGACGCCGAACCTATGCCACCACCGCAAGTGTGTGACGGGTTGATTGTCTTGATTCTGAAAGTATTTTTATTATACTCTTTTGATACATGAAGGCGCCAACGACAATTATCGGTAGCGCATTCCACAGTCACCCGATGTTTTTCGTTCTTTATGAATTTGAAGTCAAAATTCCGTTTGATTGCATGATTTCGAAGTACATCCCTAAAATGTTCAACGCCATCAAAACGTTGTCCAATATCCAACGACAACACTTCAGAATGATCTGACGAGGAAGGAAGACATCCCACACCGTCAGGGTCATCATGGGGATGAATGGGAGCACTCGCAGAATCTGAATTCCTGCCAACACTTCAGTCAAATGAAAAGATCAATATGTTAAGCGGAGAATATAATGTTTAAGTGATAATGCAAACATTTAAACGTTAACGTAAATACTTAAACAGTGACCAATTAACATAAATAAATAGTACCATATGTTAACCAATGACTGACATACTTAAACAATAATGAACCCATACAACTGGATCAAATAAAAGAGAAGGAACTTACAACGAGTAACAAAAATTCTGATAAAAATAGAATGTAAGACAATACAAAAATTCTCCGTTTAAGCTTCAAACTCTCCGTTTAACGGACGACGTAACCAACACGGACCTCGGAATCGTCCAAGTATACCTTTGAATAGGGTGTCCACAACACTCGCTCCAGTCAGACCACATTTTTTTATATATCAAGTTCTTTTTAAAGGATATGTGATGAACCTTCTTCTGGTAATCATCCGCAATCAACTTGTAAGTGAAACATTCTTTTCTTGACCCAAGGCGAAACACACTTCCGTCATTGCTTACCCGTAGAGCAAGAAGGCGAGCATTTCGCCTTGGGCAAGAAAAAAAAAGTTTTCACCTACAGGTTGTTTACGGATGACAAGAGGAAGACAATCATGACACATCCTGTAAAAAGTTTATGATCTAAAAAATGTGGTTTAAATGGAGCGAATGTCGTGAACGCCAAATGTTCGACTCGACAGGATGACCATCACACAAGAAGAAGAGGAAGAGGAAGATGAGTGGTTGCGCCAGTAGAGTATGTTCAACGAAATGGTTCTTCCTTCCCATTTACACTGCGAAATCCAACAGCCTGCTGCCGCTTTGGCTTCCGATTTTTATGTGCGACGGGAGTGGAAACGCTTGGGTAACCGAGCGTGCATTAATTACACTTGGGGAACCGCTGGCACCATCGCGTTGTATAGTTTAAGCGGATAAAAATATAGGTTAAACGATAAAAAAACAAATTTAAATAGAGAAGCCAATATTTAAACGGTAACAGATGTATTTAAATATAGAGTTCAATATTTAAATAATACTAACAAGTATATACACAATGCCCTACTCTAAGCATGATTCATTGCACGATCTGCGATTGTGACCGGAAGCGTGGCAATGGCTACAACGCAACTTGCGGACCGGAAGCGTGGCAATGACTACAACGCAACTCACCGTCCTCGGACGCTTACGACTCAATCCTCTTTCGTCTAGGACGCCCAGGTTGTCTTCTCGTGGCAAGAGCTAAAATTGAGTACACCGGAAGCGTGCCAAATTTTTAGCGTGGCAAAAAGCTAAAATTGAGTACACCAAATGAGAAGAAGAAAAAAAGAAGAACAAGAACAAGAGCAAGAAGAACAAGATATGAGCCTTCTAAACTTTGTTTGAGACAAAAGCAAGCGGGAGGCAAAACAAAATTGGAAAAATTATGCATAAACTTCGGACATGATATGATCGAGGCTCATTTTTTTCCCTCCTTTTGCAAGGGCAAAAAAGGAATTTCCATATCATGGACCCACTTCAACTTACCGGCGGGGGCTTAAAGAGAATGTAAAATATAACGGAGGGCTGTCCGGGGTGTGCAAAAGTTGGAGGGGGTTTTTGGGAAGTTTTGAAAATGACGAGGGGTGAACAATAATTTTCCCTAATAATAATAATAATTTATTACTTACTTATTTACCTTATAAGAAAACCACCCCAATCTGATTTTGCTCGCCCCTCTCTTATTTTTTATAAAATTTAAATTTGTATTAAAATGACTATTTTTTTCTTTTGTTTATTTAAAATTTATATTTATAGTACTAATTTATTTTAAATACAAATAATATTAAGATTTTATCTTAAATTTTAATTCAAATAGGACTAGAATCATATAAGTATATAATTCTAATTCTAATCAAATTAAAATTCTAATCTCAATCAAACTATATAATTTTTAACACGTTTTAAAACTAGTTTTAGCATCTTAATTAATGAGATAGAACCCCACAAGAAGAAGAACAATAATAAAAAGAAGAAGAAACAGTGAAGAAGAGTAAGAAGAAGAAGAGGAAGAGCAGTGATAATTCTATCACAGAGAAGGTCTGAAAATATTATTTTATTTTATTTTATTTTATTTTTATATTTAATGATTATTAATATACTTAACAAGCGAACTAAAAATCAGCACTTATACCATTAATAAAACTCGTACTAAAAATATTATTTACAAAATTTAATATCTATTTTTTCCTATAATAATTATCTAAAAATATTTTTTTTACTCAAAATTTAATTATTTTATTTTGAAGTAAAAATAGCATCTAAAAACCGTAATATTCATTACATATTAATGTTTAAAAAATAATGAAAATAAAAAATAGCAAGTTAAGAATTTATTACAGTATTTTTATTCTGATCCAACCTAAGAACCAAATAATATTTAGTGCTTTTTTAACTAAAGAAAAAATATATTCTGAATTTAATTTTATTTTTTTTAAAGAACTTGATAGCTTTAATTAATGTAATTAATTACTAAAAAATATTATTATTTTTTCAGGAAAGTTCAATTACTTTACAATGCCAAGGTTAATAAAGAACATGTTTGATTGGATTGGGAAGCATAATTTTAATAATGACACTATGATGACAATGATGATAGCATCATCCCACACCCATCGCAAGGACGCTCTAAATATGTCAAGGTATTTTTTTTTTTTTTTTACTTTTGAGTTATTTTAGTTTTTTAAAATAAATTAAGTTATTTTTCTCAATGTTTAATTATACGTTGAATAATAGGGTGGCATCGGAGCACACAAGAGCATCAAGTGAAGCACCGAGAAGAGGAGACATATCCAAAGGATGCCGTTTGGGTTCAATGGCACATGAGGAAAGCATGTGTGCTAATAAATTGCATCAAAAAACAGCTAAAGAGATTATGAGAAAGACTAACAAATCCAACAATATTTGGAAGATAGGCTTGCATTGCCTTCATACATCTGAAGCTGTTGATGCTGTACGTTAAGCAACGTCTCAAAAAACTTGAAGCATCACCAAGAACACCACTGAAATCTTTATCTCCTCACTGTCAATCAAATGTCTTAATAATCATA